>NW_024732867.1:2506622-2699122 GCF_018991925.1 Homarus americanus | reverse complement strand
CCCGTGGTTAAGATCCTAGTTAAAACCGATAGCACGTGTGACAAGAAATTTACTTCTTAAAGGGTCAGGTTTTGGCGAGGCAGAACATTCTATTATGATTTTTCTTTTTAGTTCACCCATGTTTTGAGACTTACTTGTCAAGGGTTATAATGTTTCACAACATGAAAACACAAGGGAAGATAAACGGGGAACGGGAATACAGACCCCCCCAATCTTGATAGCGTCAATGAGCGACTTATCTGGGATGAAATGCGCAGGGCTTCCATACACAACAAAGTCTGTATAGTAGGCGACTTTAACCTTGGCCAAATAGATTGGACTGACCTTACGGGTAACTCAGAATCACAGGATTTTCTCGAGACGATCCAGGACTGTTTCCTAAGTCAACATATAACTGAACCCACACGGGGTAATAATATACTGGACTTAGTTCTGTCGAACAGAGAAAACCTAATTAGCAATGTCGAGGTAGGGAACGAACTTGCAAACAGCGATCACAAAGAAATTCGATTCCAGTTAGATTTTCAGGGCAGACGTAAGGAAAATTCCACTAAAGTACCAGATTTCAGAAGGGCAAACTTTGACAGTTTAAAGAGGCAGCTGAGAGAGGGGGTGTCGCGCTTGGCTGTGAACCTGACAGATGACACCGACCTGATAACGAGATCTGAGATTGCCGAGTTCCACGACAATTTAAATAGTGAGTTACTTAATGCACAAAGGCAGAACATACCATACAAAAAACTCAGATCAGACAACAATGACCCTAAATGGATAAATAATTATTTAAAGAACATCATTGGCCAAAGGAAGGCTACAGGTAGAAGGATAAATCGTGGGGAAATTCACCTCCGGGACTATTATAGGGTATTGGCGAGTAGGGTTAAAACCGAGATAAGGAAAGCAAAGAGGAATAATGAAGTAAGGATAGCAAGGGAGGCGAAGACAAACCCCAAAGGATTCTACCAAATGTATCAAACTAAAACACGAGAAAAGATTGGACCAATACGGTCAGACTTCGGCGAGCTCACTGATAAAGACGGAGAAATGAGCAATAATTTGAATAAATATTTCTCAAGAGTTTTCACCACCGAAAATTTAAACATGATACCCGAGGCACCGACTCTATTCAGAGATAGTGAAGAAAACAAATTAAGTGAGAGAGTAGTGACTAGTAACGATGTTAGTAAGCAAATAGACAAACTAAAGCCTTATAAGTCACCTGGTCCCGATGAGATATTTGCCAGAGTATTAAAGGAATATAAGGAAGAGCTTAGTATGCCCTTAGCAAAGTTGTTTAACATGTCATTAAAAACAGGTGTAGTACCAGAATCCTGGAGGATAGCGAATGTAATACCGATTTTCAAGAAGGGGGATAGATCACTATCCTCTAACTACCGCCCAATCAGCCTAACATCAATAGTAGGCAAATTACTGGAAGCAATCATTTCAAACTCTATTCGAAATCACCTGGAGAAGCACCGATTGATCAATGATTCCCAGCATGGCTTCACAAGCGGACGTTCTTGCCTAACTAATCTATTAACATTCTTTTCATAAGTTTTCGAATCGGTGGATGAGGGGCACAATTATGATGTGGTATATCTCGACTTTAGCAAAGCCTTCGACAGAGTCCTCCACGAAAGACTAATTAGAAAGGTAGAAGCTCATGGCATCAAAGGTGACATCCTTAAATGGATTAGGGCGTGGTTACAGGACAGGAAACAGCGAGTGAGCATTAACGGCACTAAGTCCCATTGGAGCAACGTCACAAGTGGAGTTCCCCAAGGCTCAGTACTTGGACCATTAAAATTTATTATATACATAAAAGACATAGATATCGGCATTGACAGAAACATAAGTAAATTTGCTGATGACACTAAAATAGGACGTGTTATCAAATCTGACGAGGACTCGGCAAAACTACAGGAAGATCTAAACAAATTTTTCGAATGGTCTGAAAAATGGCAGATGAAATTCAACTTCGACAAATGTAAAGTACTCAGTATAGGAGATGTAAACAGGGAAACCAGATACCAGATGAACAGCGATGCCATAGAGAAATCCGACTGCGAGAGAGATTTAGGAGTAATGATAAGTAGGAACCTTAAGCCAAGTAAACAATGTGTTTTTGCTCGTAACAAGGCTAATAAAGTGCTTGGGTTCATACAAAGGAGTGTTAGTTACAAGACTAGCGAGGTCATCCTAAAACTGTATCTTGCTCTTGTGAGACCACACCTGGATTATGCAGTTCAGTTCTGGTCACCGTATTACAGAATGGATATAGAATCCTTGGAAAGAATTCAGAGGAGAATGACAAGACTAATCCCGGGCATTAGGAACCTTGAGTATAGAGACAGGTTATAGCATCTTAATTTGCACTCCCTTGAGAGACGTAGAGCGAGGGGCGACCTGATAGAGGTGTATAAGTGGAAGGCAGGGCTAAACAAAGGGGACATTACAAAGGTACTCAAACCATCCAACCAGGAGCGAACTCGTAACAATGGTTTTAAATTAGACAAATTTAGATTTAGGCGGGAAATAGGTAAACACTGGTTTGGAAACAGAGTAGTGGATGAATTGAACAAGTTACCAAATATCATCATTAACTCGAATATGCTGAATTGCTTCAAACATAGGTTGGATGCTCATATGAGCAATAGGGGTTGGGTGTAAACGGGACTGCCCAGTATGGGCCAATAGGCCCGCTGCAGTTTCCTCCATTCTTATGTTCTTATGTTCTTATATGCATAATACACTAGAAACTGCTGGAGAGAAAAAGACAAGGACCTCTAATATTATAATTAGCACCTGGAATAAGTGTTACCTATCACAATATACATCATGTTTATAATCCTAATCCATATACACAAGGTAAACTTAGCTGTGAGGTGACCACTCAGTAGCACAAACACAAAACCCTCAGAGATACCAGATACACGTACACAGGGCAGGGCAGAGCCGGTTAGAACAGCACGTCAAGATGCTGGGGACTCAGGGATTGAATGACTGCTACTGGTAAGACCTACCAACTAACCTCACAGAGTTGCCAGGTTGTTTATTATTCACTACAAGGATGTAAACATTAACACAATAATATATAATTTACAATACAACAATATACTATATAACCTACAACAATACATATACAACGATAAGACAAACATAACACATGTAAGATGAAAAAGAATAAACATAATGAATAACTCGTTCTTTGAACGAGCTAACTTCATAGTTCCCATACACCTTCCACATTAGATAAAATTGCTGGGTTAATTTGACTAAAATGAGTATATATACAAACCACAAATTACACTCTGGACATAGTCAGCTAAATGGTTGTCCTTCGCTTTTATGTGTCGTATTTCTAGATCAAATTGCTGCAACATGGGTTGTGATTGCTGTACGCAATCACTGGGTGAACACCATGGCAAAAAATACATTAAACTTTTCCAAAGCAATCATCAGTGCAAGCAATTCTTTTTCACTTGTTGAATAGTTTTTCTGGTGTTTCTTCAGTTAAGATGATAAATAACACACAGGGTGGAGTATGTTATCAGCAGACCCAGTTTGTAGTAATACAGCACCGGTTCCATTATCACTGGCGTGAACGTGCAGACAAAACTGCATTGGACAGCAGTGACTGGACTCGCTCGAAGGACGATTGGCACTTTGGGGTCCACTTGAACTGTGAGGGGCGTTTTTACCAGTCCGAAGTTTGGGCAAAACCTGCGGTAATGTCCAGCCATTCCTAGGAAACGCAAGAGAGATTTGCGGTCTGCAGGCCGTGGAAACTGTTGAATGGCTTCTGTTTTCGCACCGACAGGTGCAAGTTTCCCTTGGCCAACGACATGACCAAGAAAGACCACAGTGGCGTGTCCAAACTCAGTCTTGGCGAGATTGACAGTCAACTCCGCATCTTCTAGCCTACGTAGTGAAGAGGGCCCTCAGTCTTGACATGTGTTTTTCCCAACTGGACGATGCCACCACCAAGTCATCTAGGTATGCTTACACCACCTTCCAAACCTGTGAAGACAGAGTTGACGAGTCGCTGGAAGGTGGCAGGGGCGTTACGCATATCAAACGGCATGACACGGTACTGGTAAAGGCCATCTGGAGTTACGAACGCGTATATCCTGTTTGCCCTCTCCGTCAACTCCACCTGGTAGTATCTTTTGAGTAAATCCAACTTCGTGACGAATTCTACCTGGTTGATACCGTCGATAACATCATCCAGTCTGGGTAGTGGAAAACTGTCAGGAATGGTGGTAGCGTTGACCTTGCGGTAATCAGTGTAAAGCCTTTGACCACCGTCAGGCTTCGAGCAAGCACCGCGACGACCATTCACCGTTGCTCTGCTCCGCCAAACCATTTACGAGAAGGAAGTCCACCTCCTTTCGCAGCTTCTTCGCCTTCGTGGGGTTCACTTGGTAATAGGGTTGTTTAATAGGAGATGCACTGTCAACCAGGAGGACATCGTGTTGGACGATCCGTCAGGGCCGTGGGACGTCCTGGTAGACCCCTAGGAAGTCGTCGAGTAAATCTTTTAACTTCATGGACTGCAAAGGTGTCAGATGCTGCAATTCAAACTCAATATTAGCCAAAATAATCTTTAATCTCTGTACGTATTTACAGTAAGTAGTGGCATACTTTCCTCTTCTGTCATCTAACTTTCTTTCAACATTTTGAGTGGTCCTCTGACTTTGTGTCCAAATAGAAGTTGAAAATGGGAATATTCCAAAGAATCCTATTTACTCTCGAAGAAGGCAAAGAGCATTAAGTGAATACCTTCATCCCAGTCTTTATCCTCTTCCATACAATATTTCTTTAACATTCTCTTAAGAGTTTGATGAAACCTCTCTAAAACACCTTGTGATTCAGGGCCGTGGCAAAATACTGTTTCACTTTTAGCTCTTCATCACCTGTTGAAACAGACCGGACGTGAAAATGGATCCCTGAGATTGAATGCTAAGAGGAATTCCGTACTGAGTGAAAAACTTAATGAGAAATTTAACAATGTTCTTTTCGTAAATGTTTCTTAAAGGAACAAGTTCAAGATATCGGGTTGTGCGCACACATAATAGTTAAGAGATATTGATTTCCAGCTTTTGTCTTAGAGAGAGGCCCGACAACAGGAATTGGTTCCAGGGGAGCAGGGGGAATAACATTATTAGGTTTACCCACCATCTGACAACTGTGACATGTGCGACAGAAATTTGACACGTCCTTTCTCATCCCAGGTCAGAAGAAATGCCTCGGTAGCTTATCATATGTCTTATTTACACCTAAATGACCTCCATGAAAATCATGTGCACTACTGAGTAATCACTATCTCGTGAACTAGGGTACTTTTGTCATCTGCAGGAGTATCATTGGGACTATATACTTCCTCATGAGTAGATCAGTTTTAAATAATAACATGTCCCACTTGTTGCCTCTTTTTCATCAACAGCAAGACTGAGATAGTTAACAAGTTCTTTATCGTCCTGTTGAGCTTTTATGAGATTATCTCGTGTTATGCTAATATTTGGAATTTTTGTATCATTGGAAAGGTCATTAACGTCGAACAATTTACTAATACCCAACCCACAGTTGTCTGAATCACTGACACGGTTCACGTCAACATTAGGAAAATTCATGCTTCGTGTCACCGCACAACTGGGGAAAAGGTTAGGGTATTCCTTCTCTAGTGATTCAGTGGGGCTTTCGAGTGATGGACCTAAACGAGCTATAGGGATGGGCACAACAAGTTTACCAGCAACATCATTACCAAGCAAAAATGTTACTCCTTCTATTGGAAGTGGGCTATTCTGGACACCAACTGTCACATACTGATTAACCAGATCAGACTTAAAAAATACCCTTGCTAAAGGAATAGCGACTGCTCCCCCAACACCCTGAAGGACGACATGTTCACCAGTATAAGCATCCTGAACGAGCGCTACTGACCCGTTTACCATTATACTGTGTGATGCATTAGTGTCCCTCAAAATTTGGACAGGGTAACTAACACCAGTTGAGTCATCACTTGAAAATGATCCTTTAAACAGAAAGGGTTCAAACAAGTCAGTCCGGCTACCGCTAACAGAATGAACTAATCTGGGACAATTAGCAATTACGTGCCCTGATTGCTTGCAATAATAAGATAATGTAATTGATTCCACCTTAACAGCATTCTTTTTGTTAGTCTCAACTAAATTTTGCCTTTGAACATTACTGTTACTTGATTTGAACGATGGCTATTGTGCCACCTTACCAGGCCTATCACCCTCATCACTAGACTCACACTCATTCCCTGGCATAATTGTCTGTTAAAATAGATGCTTTGCTTAGAGTGGTCACCTTTCGCTCATCTCAATACAACTTTAAATCAGGATGTACAGAACATTCATATTCTTCTAAAAACATTAAGTCTTGCAATGCATCAAAAGATTTCACATCAACAAACTTAATCCAACGTTGGAACAGCCTTTCTTTGTCAGAAGCAATCTCCATATGTGTTTGCGATTCCAACTTCTTAAGATTACGAAACTGTGGAACCAAGTTATAAGCTTGAAGGATAGCATCCCTAAGTTTAAAGTAATCTTGGCAAGCCTCTTTAGGCAAAGTAGTGAAGACACTTTTAACTTTCCCTACAAACACTGTTTGAACCATATGATTGACCAACCATATATAGGTCATTGCAGACACTAAGCAATCTTCTCGAATTGTATACAGAGGATCTTTCTCATCAAAAGTAAGTACGAGTCTAGATCGACTGCTAACATCAAAATTTTTCTCATCCCCTTTTCTTAACTCTAGTTCTAATTTTATTTTTCTTAATTCATGTTCTCTTTGTCGCTGGGCGTCCTCTATTTGTCACTGGGATTCCTCTATCTCCATTTGTTTCAAAGTAACCAAGGTCGACTCACCACTATCACCATCAACAGAACTTACATCCAATAGTATTAATGCAGACGAAGAGAGAACACCTTTAACTACTAGGTACTCAATAACTATCCTTCGAACTTGTAGTGGTGGATAATGTTTGGGTAGACCATGTTAGTGAGATCAGTTGAGGACTTTACAACATTTCCAAATCCTTGAGGAATGATTATTTGGCCTTCTGAATCAACAGGGAAAGTTCCATTCCCAATCTGTAGTAAAAGGTTTGCAAACCGTCCAGCATCCTCATCTCCTTGTAGATGTACTCTCATGTTTGTGGATAGGGTGAGTGTCTGAACACTTCTCCAAAGGTATGATGCCTTGAGGCACGCATTCAGTTCATCAGCTGGAGTGCTTCGAGGAAAGGCAGGTAGGGTCTGGCGAAAGTCTCCAGCAATGACCATTGTAATGCCACCCATGAGATGGTCATTTTTTCATATGTCTTGCAAGGTCCTGTCCAATGCTTCAAATGCTAACTTGTGAGACATAGTGCATTCATCCCAGACTATGAGGTTGCATTTTTCTAAGAGTTTTGCCTTTGCCGATCCTTTTTTGATGTTGCACACTGGATTCTCATTGTGAGCGAGGTTGACAGGCAGTTTAAAAGTTAAGTGTGCAGTACGTCCTCCTTCTACTAGTGTTGCAGCAATGCCTGAGGATGCCACAGCAAGAGCAATTTTCCCCTGATGACGTTCTTTGGCCAACAGAAGGTTGATCAGGAATGTTTTTCCTGTACCACCAGGTGCATCAAGAAAGATCATACCTCCCTGCTCCGTTTGTATCACTTGCAAGATCTGTTCATAAGCATTTGCTTGATGAGGCACCAGGTGAGGCTCATTTTCTTCAAGAAAATTCACCAGAACTTCAACTGAGTAGTCTGTCACTCTGAGCAACTCCCTGTTTGCAACTACTGGTTCTTCTCGGTTTGGGGAAGGCAATCCAAAATCAGTCAGGTATTTTCCGCATAGCTCCTGTATGTATATTATGTATGTTGTTTGTATAACATGTATGTACTCTATTTATATACATTACTTCTCTAGTCAGCAACGTGTGGCAATGCCCCTGTTTCATGTCACCACACGCTTAGATAAATGTGCCTGGCGACATCTGGAAGCTGCTAATGTACCACTTACCACATGTCGCCTGAGAGGTCAGAGAGAGGTCAGTTGACCCCTATAGGAGTGTAAGGACTACCTGCGCTTGTGAGCGCACTCCTGTATATTTCCGTTAATAAGAACCTACAGAACTCTACAGGTGTTTATGTTCGCTCCTGTAGTTAGAACCAAGTACCCCGAACATCTCCATGTCGCAGTGAGTATCAAGTAATCGATTAAGTGGAAATAAGTGCGTTCGTGTAAAATCAAGACTGGAAGACCTCCTCCGTCAACTCCGTCATCCGTCGCCATTGTCTCCCACAAAAATTTGTTTGAATGACCAACGAGTTTTGAGCAGTGAGGAGTGACTGCAAGTTCCTGTGAAGTATCTTAAGTGCCCCTCGTGTGTGTAGTACTAAAGTGTGTGTTCTTGTATTAAGGGATTCCCTAAGGTGGAAGGCTGATATAGGGCATATGTGATGAGTGGTGCGTCAGCGCATCCGTCCCCAGCTGCCTCCAGGGTAACTCACCCTGCTAACACTCACCCCCCACCGCATCCCTCAGCGCTCCCCCCGCCTACACACACCAACCCATGCACGGACATGCCGACTGCAGTCATTTCTTCATATATATTTCATATATATATATATAAGTTACTTATCTGTGTATTCAATTAATTTTGTTGTCTTAGATCAGGTTGATACGACGGGCTGACTGGTCAACAAAGATTCGAGATACAATATACAGATAAAGTAATTATGCCCCAGGCCTCACGCAAGGGTGTCCCTAGCGCCCGGATGAATCAGACGGATGACAGCTCTACAGAGATGGATGACCAGTCAGAGCGTGACGCCCCACCCTCTCCCAACACTTCTCCCTGCCACACCCCTCGACCCTCAGCCTAGTCCTCAGAGATAATTGCTCTGATGAAGCTTATGAGGGAGGAAAGGCGTCAGGACGAAGCGAGAAGACGTGCTGAAGACCACCAAAAGAGATTGGAAGATAACGAACGGTTTGCAGCTTTGATATCTAGCATCACTGCTAATCAAGCCCTTGGCCCTTCCACTACTCCTGTACCGACTGGCTCAGATGCCTCGTCAATGCCCTCTACCAAAGCGGATGTCCAACCCGCACCCACCTTGAAGCCTGATGAGACTTTCCAGACTTTTCGTGAGTGGCGGCGACGGTGGACTGATTATGCTACAATGGTGTACCTCCAGAGCTTGCCACAGCCTAAATAGCTCATTCAGCTATGTATGTGCCTGTCTTTGGGAACGCAGCATGTGTTGGAACATACGTTGCAAGTGCCCCCGACGTCTTTGTTGTCTGTAGAGGAGGTACTGGTTGTTCTAAAATGGCACATCAAAGGTCAGCGGAATGAAGCTCTCCGCAGGAGGGAAGTGTTTAGCTGTAGACAGATGGAGGGCGAGACTTTTGATGATTTCTACGTACGACTCAAGAGAGCCTCGGAAGAGATAGGCATATGTCCCGGTAATCACCAGCAGTGCGAGGAGACCCAGTTGAAGCAGGTGATCCTGATGGGTGTTAAGGACGAGGAGCTTGTCCAACGCCTCACCTCCCTCGACTCCCCCTCCTCTCTTAAGGATGTATTGACAGTATGTCACTCCTATGAGGCTGCCAGGTGTGCTACCTCTGCCATCTGAGCTCCCCCTACAGCAGTACGGGCTATGTCCCAATACAAGAAAGACAAGAAATCTGCCCCAACGCCTACGCCCGGCTCCTTTTGCAACAGCTGTGGTAGGCAGCACGGAACACAGGTGTGTCCAGCTGCCGAGTCTACCTGCGACAGTTGTGACCGCAAGGGATACTCGTCACTTACAGTACAGTGCCCAGCCAAACGCATCCAGTGCAACGTGTGTGGTCGTCTGGGCCACTACGACAAGTATTGCCCGTCAAACATACCCTAAGGACAGCGTCGGCGGAAGCAGCAGCGCCCTTCCACCAGTGAGGGCCGCCCACAGTCGCCAAATCAGAGGCACGACGACCCTGGACAACACCCGACCCATATTACGAGGGTGTACTCCGCGCGTCCCAAGACCAAAGTCCCCCAGCACGTCAGCGTCATCGTGACCTACGGCAGTAGGGTGTGTCATAGGAGGGAAGATCAGCTGAAACTAATGGACAATCACTTTTTTGGTAGATTTTAGTGTATATAAACAGAAAATAATTTCAGTTTCAATATTTTGCAAACCTTTTGCTAGGTAAATTTTAGCGTGAAGTTTATCGAAAATCTAACGTACAGCTGCATTAGTGCATTACAATTAAATAGTGAACATTGCTTTCTGACTTCATTCTTTAACAACCCAACTAACAATATTTTTTTCTGTTTCAGATTCTGATGCATTTATAAGTTGATAATATTTGCGATGGCTGCTTGTGTCAGGACGAGGAACCAAAAATCCAGCCATCTCAGTCACTATCTTGGGTCTGGGAGAGAGCTCCTGAAGTCGGAGTTGCCTACATTGAGAGATGCTTTGAGATACGGTGTTTTAATCAGGCAAATCAGTGAAAAGAACCAAAGAACTTACACAAACAAAGACATTGCCAGTGATATGACCAAAGCTGTCTTGGCACAGTACACTCTGGCTAACGCTCAGTTCAAGCCTCCAGTCATAACAAGTCAGAAGAAGATTAGTGAGAGACTGCTAGCCAGTTGGGAAAAGGCAAGAGATATCTCTCTTGGGAGAGGAAAACTTGCAGTTAAGGACAGCTTTGCCAAGCAACTGGACCAGTTATTTGACATAATTACTTGCAAGTGCCCAATTGTTCTCTGTCCTGAGTTTGGATGAGATCGTGACTGTAAATCCGAGGCCCACATCTCCTGTATTTGCAAGCGTGAACTGAAGATTCCTGTGATCGAACTGGCATTTGTCAAAGCACAGAGAGAGAAGACTGGCAGTATAGGGGCTCTCATGATTTCTAGCCAAGATATTCCGGAGTCCAAGAGACAGGAGGCTGCCACAGAGAGACAGAAGAGGAGAAGAGTTGCCGAGGAAAAGAGACTTGAGAAGGCCCAGGGTGAGGTAAAAAAGGCCGATGATTGGAGTCAAGCTGATTCAGAGTTTAATGACTTCCCCATGGCTGATCCGAGTGCTGACCAGGAGAATGGTGACTTTGTCCCTAACCCAGAAAATAATGATCCCAAACCTTCCAGGCATAAGATTCGAAATAGGAAAGATATCCCGAGCATAGCTCTGGCCAGCATGCGACACCACACTGGTCTCAGAGAAACTGCAGAGATAGCAACAGCTGCCTGGGTTGACGGTGGTTTGATAACACCTGATGGTGTTCACCTGGTGATAGATCATAACAAAGTAAGGAGAGCTCAGGAGAAACTGTCAGTAACCTAGAAGAGGAGTTTGATAAGGGGATAAGAGAAAATGGAATCAATTGTTTGTTCTTTGATGGGAGAAGGGATGACACTAAAGTGTTCATGAAAGTTGGAGATTCTGACAAGTTGTTCCCTGCCATGGTGAAGGAGGAACACTACTCCTGCTGCAGTGAACCAGGAGGGAAGTATTTGTGGCATTTCACTCCAGAGAAAGATGACATCAGGAAACCAGCTGAGATAGTGGCAGATAACATTGTGAACTGGCTCAGAGAGAGGAACGTAGACCAGACCCTGCAGGCCATTGGAGGGGACAGCACCAACACGAACACAGGGTGGCAAGGGGGGTCATACAGTGGATAGAGCGGAAGATTGGGAGGAAGCTGGTCTGGATTGTTTGTGACCTCCACACCAACGAGTTGCCACTCAGACATCTGATCCAGGAGCTGGATGGCAAGACTCTTTCAAACAACAGATGGTCTGGTCCTCTTGGCAAGATGCTGGACTCTGCCACTGAGTTAGAAATAAATCCGAGCTTTGAAAAAATCACAGTTGGCCCTCCACTCGTTGAGCTTGCACATACTGTCATTGACGACCTGAGTACTGACCAGTACTATGGTTACATGATTTGCAGTGCCATCAAAACTGGGGTCATGCCTGATAGACTTGCTTACCTGCAGATAGGTCCAGTCTCACATTCTAGGTGGCTCACAACGGCTCTCAGGTTCTGCAGAATTTGGGTCGCTCATCATAAACTGAAAGGGAACCAGCTTCACAACCTGAGACTTATTGTCCAATTCATCGTGAGTGTCTACTTGCCAAATTGGTTCAACACCAAGGTCAAGTCATCGTTCTCCGAAGGTCCGAGGCATGTTCTCTTCCAGCTTGAGCTCCTGAGGAGTCAGCCAAGGAAGGTTGTTCAGATTGTGGAGCAGACTGTGAGGAGATCTTCCTGGTATGCTCATCCCGAGGCAGTTCTGCAGACAATGCTCTGCAGTAAGGATGAGGAGGAGAGAAGAGTGGCAGTCAAAAAGATCTTGGATATGAGACTTATGAGAGGATCTGGGCATGACGAATCAGTTGGTGACGATTCCTTCAGGGTCAGGAAGACTCCTGAAGTCAATCTAGGTGCCAAAACCCTCACTGATCTCATAGATCTGGATAACATCCAGGCTGGCAGTGAGCCCCCTCTTACCTGCAGCCTCACCAATGTTCAAGTCAGAGCTTTCCTGGACAACCCCATGCATGTCCCTGCCTGGCCCTCGCACACCCAGAGTGTAGAGCGTTGTGTACAGCAAGTGAGCGAGGCCAGCAGTCACGTGTACAGCCAGGAGAGGAGGGAAGGCTACATCCGAGCTCAGGTGGTCAGCAGGGAGGTGATGAGTAGAAACAGAAGCAAGAAAGACATGTTCTCTATGGTGTGCAGCAACACCGGGTCGTAGTAGTAAAACCGGTTTTTGTATTTGATGATTTTGTTTTCTAAAGGAATATTAAATTTAATAAATGTGTCAAGATCATTCGTTTCATTATTCTGGATCATTTTCATCCTAATAAATTAACCTGATACATTTACTTTACTTTAAATAAGCTATTTAGTGGTGTTGGTAAAAAGGTGGGAATACTGAATTTTCATAAGATTTCAAGTTAAAATTTACCTAGCAAAAATTGAAAAATTTTCCAATCTGAAGATATCACATGATTCTGCACATAGAACTACATCATTAATACCATGGGCCGATTTTTCAAACTCAAAAAAAAAAAATTCGCCTCCGTATGACACACCCTACTACGGCAGTGTGTCATCCTGTCTCGAGATGCTGCCCGACACCGGCGCTGAGGCTACGGTCAGCGGTCCTCACCATTTGCAATGCTTGGGGCTCTCTCCAAGTGATCACGGCCGCCTCCCAAGGACCTCCGCGTCACGGCAGACGGTTCACAGATGGCCCCAGCCCTAGGTTCACTCTATGCACATGTCACCTTTGGCAACAGGTCGTGTCAAACCTGGATTGACGTGCATAATGGTGTCCCGACTCATTTGCTGTCCTATAGACATTGCTAAGAGTTGGCCATCATCTCCCAGGACTTCCCAACACCGATTCTCGAGGTAAAATACGCCAACAGGGTGCACGGAGGGAGCAGCAAATACCCTGCTGCCGCCCTACCCCTACCTCTGGCCAGTGACACCTCTCCTTCGGTAGTTGTCACTGCTGCCTCACGTCCCCACGCCTTGGCTCGCCTCCACGAGGAGTCACCATGGAGCCGAGGCCACCAAACGGCGTGCAAGACAAACTGTATTCCGGCCTGGCATCGACCCCGACATCTCCAGTGCTGTCCAGGCATGTAAGCCCCGCCAAGTACTACAACTCAGCCAGCAGCAGGAACCTTTCATGAGTGACGACAACCCCACCCGCCCCTTTGAGTCTGTGTCGGCCGACTTTTTCTGTGTGTCAGGAGAGTCCTTCCTGGTTATCGTCGACCGTCTCTCTGGTTGGCCGGTTGTCATCAAGTGTGGCAATGATACGACATCCGCCGCCACCATCAGCAAGTTCCGCCACTACTTCCGTTACGTGGGTGTTCCTGGGCGCCTGCGCACCAACGGAGGACCCCAGTTCACAAGCCGGGACTTTGCTGCGTTCCTCGACCGATGGGGAGTCCGGCATGTGTTGTCACCGCCCCATTACCCGCAGTCCATTGGCCACGCTGAGAATGCTGGCAAATCCCTGAAGCACCTCATCCTCAAAGTGGCCCCTTCGGGGAATATTGAATGCGAGGCCTTCGACCAGGGTCTCCTTGAGCTCCGTAACACACCCAATTACACCGGACGCTCCCCTGCCCAGGTCTTGTATGGACGCCCCCTCCGTTCTTGTGTCCCTGCTCACCCTCAGTCCTTCTCCAAGGAGTGGCAGGCCAAGACAGAGGATTGTGATCGCCGAGCCGCCGAACGTGTTCAAGACGTCGTCGCCTGCCACATCGACCACGCCCGTCCTCTCCCCAGGTTGAGTGTCGGCACCCAAGTCCGTGTCCAGTACCTAACGTCCCTACGTTGGGACAAAGTGGACCTAGTCATGGGTCTCGGTAGGTCACGGGACTACCAGGTGCGGTTACCCTGTGGTCGTGTGTGGTAGAGGAACCGCCGTTTCCTCCGCCCCGTAACGCATTCCGCTGACCCCGCCACCAGTGCTGAGTCCCATATTTCCCCCCCCCAGTGATCAAGCCCCTCGACGCCCAGAACGGATCCACAGGAAAAGGTCGGCTCAAGACTTTGCTATGAGCGTATAGGGGGGGGGGGGAGGTGTAAGTATATTATGTATGTTGTCTGTATACCATGTATGTACGGTACTCTATTTATATACATTACTTCTCTAGTCAGCAGCGTGTGGCAATGCCCCTGTTTCATGTCACAACACGCTTAGATAAATGTGCCTGGCGACATCTGGAAGCAGCTAATGTACCAATTACCACATGTCGCCTGAGAGGTCAGAGAGAGGTCAGTTGACCCCTATAGGAGTGTAAGGACTACCTGCGCTTGTGAGCGCACTCCTGTATATTTCTGTTAATAAGAACCTACAGAACTCTACAGGTGTTTATGTTCGCTCCTGTAGTTAAAACCAAGTACCCCGAACAGCTCCAGCTCCATCACTTTGTCTTCCAGCATGATCAGAGCCCTGTTGAACATGTCATCCATGAACTCAATCTCGACCAGGATGTTCTCTTCTTGCTTGATGAAGCAGATCCTCTGAACGACTTTCTTTGTGGTTTTTCCAGAGCTGGCTTGGGTTGGAAAGTCCACATGTAGCAATCATGATGGCAAAAAGGTTCCTCATTCTCATTGGCGATTGAGTAGCTGCTGCCTCTTCTAATGTGTTATTCCAGTGACCATCATCTTCCAGTAGCCCAAGGAGATTGCACGCTTCCCGATAGGTTCTGCAGACTTGTCCATTCACTGTCTTGAGTGCTGCATATGATGTTGGGCCTCGGATGTGGTGCAAAAGTAGTCTCAAACAATAGCATTCAAAGTTGTTGGGATGAACCGTGTAGACACGTCCCAAAGCATTGCCTGACTTTATCCCTGGATATCCTTCAACATCGGATCCTTGAGCTTTTCTCTGGAACTTTTTCATTGAAGCCTGCCATATGTAGAACTTGGGTACGTCAACATACAGGAGTATTCGAGCAAACTCATCTTCCTGTGTAACCTTGAAGAATGCAGTGAAGGTCGTATCAGCAGGATTTGCCATTTGATTTTGGAGGGACTCTTCTGTGAAGTATACTCTTTGTCCATTTTCCAGGTGAACAGCCAGATGAACTACTGTTGGACATCGTTCGTGTATGGGAAAATTAAAAATTCTCCATAGGGCTTCATGGCTGCATATCATCACTACATATAACACCACCCATCTTCACTACATATAACATCATGCATCATCACTACATATAATACCATCCATCATCATCACTACATATAACACCATCCATCATCACTACAGATCGGTAAGGTAGTTTCCAAGATTCTCGCGCGGACACACAAAAAGACCCACTTCTTCGTTATATATATATATATATATATATATATATATATATATATATATATATATATATATATATATATATATATATATATATATATATATATATATATATATATATATATATATATATATATTTAATGATGATAACCACAAGGAAAGAAAAAAACACGAAGTTTCCAAGCGCTTTCCAAGCACCGTTGCGATGCTTTTTAAAGATTAGTAGGGTCATTACCTAATAACCTGACCATTGTGGACCTGATCTCACCCTCCTCTGTATATATACACTTTGTTTTGTACTTCTCCTTAGTCTGTACTCACCCCTGAAGGTGTGAATTACACGAAAGCGCTTGGGAACTTCGTGTTTTCTTCTTTCCTTGTGGTTATCAGCATATACCTGGATCACGCGCACCTACAGTGATTTACTTGCATGAATATATATATATATATATATATATATATATATATATATATATATATATATATATATATATATATATATATATATATATATATATATATATTTATTTATTTATTTATTGATAAAATCACACAGGAAAAAGGGCAATTGAATTCCATGGACTGAGAGAGGCTTATTTGCACAGGGTGACCTTACAAGACATGAAGTCAGGTCAAAGACATGACATCTACTAATCCACACACCGCAAACATAACAGGAGCTTAAAAGAAAGGGCGGCCTAGCTGATCTGACTTTCTGCCACATTTACACACAATTGCAGGGTCTCAATTGATTCTTTTACTGTGAGAACACAACATACATATATCGTTTCTCACTATTGATCTTCTTTAATTTTTTGTATATCTTTATGGTTTTTAATTATTATTATTATTATTATTATTATTATTATTATTATTTTCAGTGCTGTTATTATTTTATTTTTTATTTTTTATTATATATTTTATTTATTATGAACTCATTATTATTATTATTACATTTTCGCCCCCCAGGCCCCGATGTGGGTCAGTGACCTGTGCCCGGGTGGGCTAATCCCCGTAAAAAAACAAAAAAACAAAAAACAAAAATGTTAAGTCAGGTAAAAAATATGAGATCCACTAATCATCTATCCTATATCTACCTCGAATGCTTTCAAAGCATTTTCAACCTTGGGCCGCTGACAAATAAATTTGTGTAACATATCAGTTTTGTATTGACCATCACTAAGGTTTATAGAATTCGGCGTTTATGCAGACCAGAGCGGCGGAGTGATTTATTATGATGGCGGGAAACGTCAAGCGTTGAGGAAGTGATGAAAGAATTTCTTTCCGGTCTGGAAGCACAGAGATTCCCGCAGTGTGGACAGTCTCTATTTAAAAGAACAATGCCGTGGTCTTTGAACACATATTAACCACCTAACCTAACCTTTAAATAAACTAACCTTAACCCAACCTAACCTACTGTAGCCTAACCTTAACATGCCTTACCTAGCCTAATCTAAATTTAAGATGCATAAAGGTTAAAATGCATAACTGTGGCATCCTAGTTACATTTATATATCACCAACAGATTTATAGAAATGTTGGAGAGACTATTATAAAAAAGTTTGTTATCTCTGCAAATTTATTTTATAAATTTGAAATTGAAATTTTTCTCGAGAACTTAATCGTTTGTCATGTGCACTGCGGACTTCTTAGGTTAGGTTAGGTTAGATAGGGTAACATTAGGTTAGGTTAGGTTAGATAAGGTAAGGTAAGATTAAGTAAGGTTAGGTTTTATTAGGGTAAGATACATTTCACCAATTTTGCAGCACAAAAAATCACTACTGAATGTGTCGGATACAAAACCTATGAACATAATTCTTTTTCTAAGAAAAAATACTATTTGCCACTTAATTTTTACCCTTCTTTATTAGGTTTGGTGAACTTAGATTGGGTTAGGTATTATGTAACTCTGAGTCATGGGTACTTATTGGATACTTGGCAGGATAATTTGTTATAACTTGGACCGAGAAAAGGCGGAGTCTAGTGAAAATGTTCACCTGACCTAAGAATTGGCTTTCATTACTGAAGGATATTTACAGCTATACCACATTAATAAGGTCTATCTGCAAGTTTACTCAGTCATAAAAAAAAATTGTACCATAAATGTGGACGATAAAAATCTTCTATTTCGGTACAAATTACTTGAAAAGTTGTAAGAAGACAAAAGTTGCGTCCCTTCCATTCTGCGAGAAATAGAAACACTCAAGCCTCTTCTTATCATAAAAAAAAAATTAACGAAAAAGACGAACTGTAATATCGTATTTTAGTATGTTGATGTACAAAACGTTTTATTCATTATTCTATGATAAAACAAGTCTAACAAGCACTATTACAATACATATTATCAATTTTTCTTATGCAATCGGGAAATAGTGACTACTATATCCTGGTTGAGCATGTTACAGCACCTAAGTAGGTGCTGTAAGTTACTGGTTTGATTACAGGCTCACTTATAGAGTCAGCTGCCAAATATCTGTTTTGAGTATACTGATTGGAGACTGTAAGTGCAGTTACTGGGTAAACAAAGAGGTACAGTCCAGTAAATGTTTTTAAGTATGGGGCCCCAGAACAGCAGGTCAAGTCTCAAGAAGCGGAGACTCCAGGGAGTGAGTGACTGCTACTGGTTGACCTACCAACTAACCTCACAGAGTTGCCAGGTTATTTATTACTCACTACAAGGTTGAAAACATTGACACAAATAATAAAAAAATGACAATACAACATTATATTACATAACCTACAACAATACATATCACAAACAAACATAATACAAGCATACTATAACACATGTAAGAGGAAAATGAATAAGCTTAAGGCGATTTTTGTAAGGCGTTTTAAGATGCACGGATTAGCTAACACGTTAGCTTTCCTGCACTGTCATTAAAAAATACGACCTTTGTTCTGCGTAATGGAAATAACTGTTGTAAAACACAGTCTTCAGAAAACAATAAAATTAGAACTGTTAATTGGACACAATACGGAATGAAATAGTGAAGAAAATATTAAGAAAAATATGGAAAGAAAGACAAAAAGAAAATAGTCAATCAATCACCAATAAAAATGGCTTGATCCATTTCTTCTACCGGAAAGATGCTCCACTACGTACTGTATGTTCTCTCATCTCGCGGCTACATTGTGTTGTTTACAGGTGTCCGGATATAATATACACGCAATACGACGAATTTCAGGTTCGTTATGTCTTAATTTTTGCACTTTTAGGACTGTAATAAACTCTCCACCCTTATTTAAAGTATCTTATGAGTAATGGTGTTAAAGTTTTAATCATATTTGAGTAATTATAAATATTGTTACACCAAAGTCACCAAAGGCAAATGAGATCGGACAATACCCACTTAAAAATGGGCGGAGCCAAAACGAGTTAAAGTTTGGCACGATTCTTTTAAAATTTTCGCGTCATATGCTTTGTGTTAGGTCCTATCCAATATACTACCGTATATAGAATTATTTTTACTATTGTATCACAGTTTTATATTGCCTTACATGCCCTCAACTCTTCAATATTAATAAAAATATTCTCCATAATCGGCCGTGATCCCGTATTTTAAATGGGATATATCGCTGATCGGACAACGCCCATTTAAAAAGGGCAGAGCCAAAACAGGTTTCAACTACTGTAGGCTCGATCCTTTTAAATTTTTTCATGCTTTACGCTTTGTTTTAGGTCCTATCCAATGTACTACCGTATATATAAATATTTTTATTATTATATCAGTTTTTTAATGCCTTACATGCCCCCAACTCTTAAATTATTATCAAAATATTCTCCATAAGCTGCCATAATCCGCGTATTTTCAGAGGGAGAAATCGCTGATTGGTTGTTAGCTATTTGGGCCGCTTGAGCGCTGCACAAGGCTAACTCCTAATCGAGGTGTTAGCTTTTCCTTCTGAATGTTCTCTGTGCACAGCTTAAAAGCAGCGTCTGCGCATACAGAATAGCTAACGCGATAGCTAATCCATGCATCGCAAACGCCTTACAATAAACCCTATAATGAATAACTCGTTCTTTTTGACCGAGCTGACCGCATAGTTCCTATCACACCCACTGACACTTTTCTTTTAGTGACTGATATCTGATGATGGCTACCGTCAATAATTTACTCTGATTGGTTCATTAAAATCAAATTTGCTGAAACGTGAAGACTTAAGAACACGACAAAAAATATTTGCACTGTGACACTACTGTACAATAACCTCTGTTTTGATCAATGGTTTATCTATTAATCTTATTGCATTGTTTGGTAAAATTGAGGGTAAAAAAATGAAGGAAAGGCAGATGTGATGGATGACTTATGAATGAAGTTATAGGTTGGGTTATTACAGTGATACAATATAAGGGAGGATTAGTAAAGAGAGTCGAAAAGGTTTTGAGTGGAGGGCCGTGGTCGCCGACCTTCAGACATCAAGAATGTTCAGCAATGGGTTAGGGTTAAGGTTAAGGTTAAGGTTATCCCAAACTGAATTTTCTTCTGAACTATCTCCCGATATAGTATAGCTTATAAACAAACTACTGATACATGATTGCCCGTTAGTGTGTCTCAGAAGTATAAAATGTTTAACCTTCTCAATAAGAAACTAATCCTCGGTGGGAAATAAAGGAAAAATCTGCTAACCATAGTTTTATAAAGTATTTCACCATCCTGGGTAATTGGTTGCCTGTACTTTCTGTTTGTATCTGTAGCGTAATGATAAGAACTCACTTTCACAATGCAAATCACAGGATGACAACTAAAGTAAATTTTATTTTATTGGGTGAAATTTTGAAACTCAATCAAAGAATAAATGGAAAAAGCCATTCGATCTAAATGTGCATTAAGGTCCATCCCAACTGATCAGAAAGCTACATCTCATGAAAAGCTGAAGGTGACTCTGAATGATTAAATTTAACCTGACAATAAATTACCCAATATTAGGTACAGCTATTTCGTGTTTCTCTTACATGTCTAAAATATGAATTATAAAGATGTTGTAATGATAAGAATGCATTAGCAATAATAATAATAAAAAAAAAAAAATAAAAAAAAAATAATAATAATAATAATAATAATAACACTGCAATATCCCCCATCCATAATTTTCCCCTATACATTATCTTTAATAGCTTACGTGAAATCTTATCCCAAGATCAGTGTTAGGGTAGGAACACAAAGAAAACAGAGGGTTACATGACAAGCGTCATGGATGTGACCATGCTATCAAGCGAGGCCGCACACAGTAGAAGCATGTTGAAATCTGTCGGCGCTGGTTGCCCTCGCTGACAAGTTTACCGACTAAGGATGAAGCTTAATAATACAGAACACACACACACACACACACACACAGTGCAACTTTGTGTGACTCGTTGTCTGACTTGGGGTGACTTTGAGCGAACCATACACTTGATATTACAATTTATGTATCCTTCCTGTCCATGATTTACAACAATAACTGAAGGTAAAAAGTTACAATATTATACTAATAACACTGTCATGTATTGATACTATGACTAGTTACCAAGATAAAGAGCACGATGAACATAACACGATAATGATAGTGAAGCCTGGAAGGGTTCATATCATAACTTGTGTGTTCGTGCGTATGTTGGCCCGTGAGAGTTACCGTGGGCCTCCATGTGCCCAGGTGGGATGGTCAAAGTATTACACTATAAGTGTGTCAAATGAGGAGTGACTGATCCACATGTAATTTAAGGTTTTTGAAATATGTAGTTAAATTAAACACGATTTTTCATATAGTTACGCGAATGCTGGGGTGTGGTGGAAGCATCGTGGTCTGGCTCACACACACAAGCACTGTAAACGTTGTGTGGACTCACTGGGTGGTTTGGAAGTGTTTATTTCCATTCACTCTTTCGTAACTACAACCTATGGTAATTTTTCTTTGTGTTCATATATAATGAAGATAATGCAGAGTATAAAATGCCATATACAATATTTATACATAATGTCATCTATACAGCCATACTATCACTGTGTGTGTTCGTGCGTGTGTTGCCTCGTGGTAGTTAGAGTGGGCCCCCGTCCAGAAAGGACACTGTACAAACCTCCAGCACCGACCCAGGTGGGCTAGAGATTATGGTTTCCGAGTGTACCAGGGTAGATGGGATCCTGCCATGATGGGGGACTATTGCTGGTTTTTACAATTGGAGGACAATACAACACATAAAAGAATGAAATAAAATAACAAATGCCCATACAGTGGCTAATTTAATACTTTTTGTGTCTTCTTATGATTTTTTTCATTCTTTATTGAATTTTAGTGTGATGACGTGGAAAAAAATAACAGGAATAACAGGAAAACTAGTATTTAATTTTTTTGTATAACACATAAAATGTACGTGCCAGAGAATTTTTATTGCCAGATTTGAAACCAGCACCTCAAAATAATGAAAAGGAAGCTGTTCTGAACCACGTTACGGATTTGTTTTTTAATTGTTGCTTAGTGTAATGGGTCTTGCTGGGTTATTTGGCTTGTGATTCTTGACAAGACCGTACATGTATGGCAATGAAGGAGATGTTGAAGAAAACCGTTTAATGAGATTAACTTCACCTCTCAATAGAGACTTAATTTTGTTTTTGTTAAACTGAGTGTTAACTATGTTGAGAGGATTATTTATGAGCTTAGAATATGTTGCAACATTACATAAACGGTCATTCATTTCAGACAGATAATCCTCTTTGTTTAAAATCACTACTGTGTTGGCTTTATCTGCTTTAGTAACATGTAAATACTTATTTTTCTTAAGGGCTTGGATTGCTTTAGTGAATCTTTCTGGACAATTTGGAACACAACGCTTAGACATAGATGCGCACAAAATACCTTTACACATGTTCACTTCTTCATTTGTTAAATTACTGAATGTCTCCAAATTGCAAAATGTCTATCTTATTATCTATCCCCTCTATCTGATGCTGTGGGTTGTCGATTCGAGGCTATGATACCTGTGCTTTATGCTGTAATCTTCCAGCCTAGTCTGTCTATTTGTTGCTGCAGTATGTCTCCCTAACGCGCTGATGTGTCTACTTAATGCTGTACTATGTCTCACTGATGCGCTGATATGTCTACTTAATGCTGTACTCTGTCTCCCTGGTAATGTAGTTTACTTACTTGATGATTTAGACGTATAGAACATATTAGACATTTAAGCATCAGCTTGTTGGTAAAATATAACTGCCAAAATACTTGGCTCTTTACACAGTATTTAGGAGGTCCACCATGATTCTCCATACTGCAGAGTTCGCCACACATAAAGGCTTGTTGACATATAATGATTAATGTATGTATATTATGTATGTTGTATGTATACCATGTATGTACTATATATATACACATTATTTCTCTAGTCAGTAGCGTGTGGCAATGCCCCTGTTTCATGTCACCACACGCTTAGATAAATGTGCCTGGCGACACCTGGAAGCTACTAGTATACCACTTACCACATGTCGTCTGAGAGGTCAGAGTGACGTCAGTTGACCCTATAGGAGTGTAAGGACTACCTACGCTTGTAAGCGCACTCCTGTATATTTTCCTTTAATTAGAACCTACAGAACTCTACAGGTGTTTATGTTCGCCCCAGTAGTTAGAACCAAGCACCCCGAACATCTCCATGGCGCAGTGAGTATCAAGTGATCGATTAAGTGGAAAGAAGTGCGTTCGTGTATAATCAAGGCCAGTAGACCTCCTCCGTCAACTCCGTCATCCGTCGCCATTGTCTCTCCTAAAAATTCGTTTGAATGACAACGAGTTTTGAGCAGTGTGCAGTGACCGCAATTTCCTGTGAAGTGTCTTTAAGTGCCCCTCGTGTGTGTGTAGTGTTAAAGTGTGTGTCCTTGTTTTACAGGATTCCCTAAGGTGGAAGGCTGATATAGGGCATTTGTGAAGGGTGGTGCGTCAGAGCGTCAGCGACCGTCTCAGGCTGCCTCGAGGGAAACTCACCCCCCACTGCCTCGCCTCCCTCCGCGCTCCACCGCGCCTACACACACCAACCCACGCACGAACACACTGACTGCGGTCATTTCTTCATATATATATATATATATATATATATATATATATATATATATATATATATATATATATTTTGTTACGAACCACGCCACCAATTGTCATGATCTACCTACCCAGCACTACGAACCACGCCATCTATTGTCCTGATCTGCCTACCCAGCACCACGAGCAACGCCATCTAGGGACGAAACACGAGTATGACTTGTCTTAGTTAGCACTCCAGGGTTTCCCTTCTCCATATCCTGGTTGTTGCGTCACCTCCTACAAGTCTTCTTCATCAGCTCCAGTTTGATGAGAGTTCAGTTCACTCTGGGAAGTGACCACAGGATCACCTATCCTGGAAACCTACGGCACAGTGACTACCTACCGTCTTCTACAATACTCAGCCTTACTCGTCAGCCATCTCAGCTCTGCACTTAAGTATTTGTCATCTTATATTGCCTCCCCACGTCCACATGCTTTTAGAATGTTGTATGTTGTATAAATATGTAAATACTGTTAATGTTTAGGTTAAGTATGGTTAAGGGTAAATTAAAGAAAGCTGAATATTTTGTTAAGGAATTTATGGTACTTTATTATACACAACAAAAACTCGCATCCTTTTTCTACCCTTTTATAGTCCGATTGTCTTTGTTTTGTGTTTTTGTTGCCTGTTGGGATCTGGGTAGACTTTTAACTATATTCTAAATCCCCAACTCGTAACAATATATATATATATATATATATATATATATATATATATATATATATATATATATATATATATATATATATATATATATATATATATATAAGTTACTTATCTGTGTATTCAATTAATTTTGTTGTCTGAGATCTGGTTGATACGACGGGCTGACCGGTCAACACTGATTTGAGATACAATATACAGATAAAGTAATTATGCCCCGGATCTCACGCAGCGGTGTCCCTAGCGCCCGGATGAATCAGACGGATGACAGCTCTACAGAGATGGATGACCAGTCAGTGCGCGACACCCCATCCTCTCCCAGCCACACCCCTCGTCCCTCAGCCTTGTCCTCAGAGATAATTGCTCTGATGAAGCTTATGAGGGAGGCGAGGCGTCAGGACGAAGCGAAAAGACATGCTGAGGACCACAAAAGGAGATTGGAAGATTACGAACAGTTTGCAGCTTTGATATCTAGCCTCACTACTAATCAAGCCCTTGGTCCTTCCACTACTCAGGTACCGACTGGCTCAGATGCCTCGTCAATGCCCTCTACCAAAGCGGATGTCCAACCCCCACCCACCTTGAAGCCTGATGAGACTTTCCAGATTTTTCGTGAGTGGCGGCGACGGTGGACTTATTATGCTACAATGGTGGATCTCCATAGCTTGCCACAGCCCAAACAACTCATTTAGCTACGTATGTGCCTGTCTTTGGGAACGCAGCATGTGTTGGAACATACGTTGCAAGTGCCCCCGACGTCTTTGTTGTCTGTAGAGGAGGTACTGGATGTTCTAGAACGACACATCAAAGGTCAGCAGAATGAAGCTCTCCGCAGGAGGGAAGTGTTTAGCTGTAGACAGATGGAGGGCGAGACTTTTGATGATTTCGACGTACGACTCAAGAGAGCCTCAGAAGAGATAGACATATGTCCCGGTAATCACCAGCAGTACGAGGAGACCCAGTTGAAGCAGGTGATCCTGATGGGTGTTAAGGACGAGGAGCTTGTCCAACGCCTCACCTCCCTCGACTCTTCCTCCTCTCTTAAGGATGTATTGACAGTATGTCGCTCCTATGAGGCTGCCAGGTGTGCTACCTCTGCCATCAGAACTCCCCCTACAGCCGTAACGGGCTATGTCCCAATACAAGAAAGACAAGAAGTATGCCCCAGCGCCTACGCCCACCACGCCCACGCCCGGCTCCCTTTGCAACAGCTGTGGTGGGCAGCACGGAACACAGGTGTGTCCAGCCGCTGAGTCTACCTGCAACAGTTGTGACCGCAAGGGCCACTGGTCACTTACAGTACGGTGCCCAGCCAAACAGGTCCAGTGCAATGTGTGTGGCCGTCTGGGCCACTACGACAAGTGTTGCCCGAGCAAAAAACCCAAGGGACAGCGTCGGCGAAAGCAGCAGCGCCCTTCCACCAGTGAGGGCCTCCCACAGTCGCCAAATCAGAGGCACGACGACCTTGGACAAAGCCCGACCCATATTAGGAGGGTGTACTTCTCGCGTCCCAGGACCAAAGCTCCCCAGCACGTCAGCGTCATCGTGACCTACGGTAGTGTGTCATCCTCTCTCGAGATGCTGCCCGACACCGGCGCTGAGGCTACGGTCATCGATCCCCAGCATTTGGAATGCTTATGGCTCTCTCCAAGTGATCTAGGACCGCCTCCCAAGGATCTCCGCGTCGCGGCAGACGGTTCACAGATGGCTCCAGCCCTAGGTTCACTCTATGCACATGTAACCTTTGGCAACAGGTCGTGTCAAGCCTGGATTGACGTGCATAATGGTGTCCCGACTCCTTTGCTGTCCTACAGACATTTCCAAGAGTTGGCCATCATCTCCCAGGGCTTCCCAACACCGATTCTCGAGGTAAAATACGCCAACAGGGTGCACGAAGGGAGCAGCAACTACCCTGCTGCCGCCCTACCCCTAACTCTGGCCAGTGACACCTCTCCTTCGGTAGTTGTCCCTGCTGCTTCACGTCCCCACGCCTTGGCTCGCTTCCACGACAGTCACCTTAGAGCCGAGGCCACCAAACGGCGTGCAAGACAGACTGTGTTCTGGCCTGGCATCGACCCCGACATCTCCAATGCTGTCCAGACGTGTAAGTCCCGCCAAGTACTACAACCCAGCCAGCAGCAGGAACCCTTCATGAGTGACGACAACCCCACCCGCCCCTTTGAGTCTGTGTCGGCCGACTTTTTCTGTGTGTCAAGAGAGTCCTTCCTGGTTATCGTCGAACGTCTCTCTGGTTGGCCGGTTGTCATCAAGTGTGGTAATGACAAGACGTCTGCCGCCACCATCAGTAAATTCCGCCACTATTTCCGTTACGTGGGCGTTCCTGCGTGCCTGCGAACCAACGGAGGGCCCCATTTCACAAGCCGGGACTTTGCTGCGTTCCTCGACCGATGGGGAGTCCGGCATGTGTTGTCACCGCCTCATTACCCGCAGTCCAACGGCCACACTGAGGCTGCTGTCAAATCCCTGAAGCACCTCATCCTCAAAGTGGCCCCTTCTGGGAATATTGACTGCGAGGCCTTCGACCAGGGTCTCTTTGAGCTCCGCAACACACCCAATTACACCGGACGCTCCCCTGCCCAGGGCTTGTATGGACGCCCCTTCCGTTCTTGTGTCCCTGCTCACCCTCAGTCCTTCTTCAAGGAGTGGCAGGCCAAGACAGAGGATTGTGATCGCCGAGCCACCGAACGTGTTCAAGACGTCGTCGCCCGCCACAACGACCACGCCCGTCCTCTCCCCAGGTTCAGTGTCGGCACCCAAGTCCGTGTCCAGTATCTAACGTCCCTACGTTGGGACAAAGTGGGCGTAGTCATGGGTCTCGGTAGGTCACGGGACTACCAGGTGCGGTTTCCCAGTGGTCGTGTGTGGTGGAGGAACCGCTGTTTTCTCCGCCCCGTAACACCTTCCGTTGACCCGTCACCAGTGTTGAGTCCCATCTCCCCCCAGAGATTAAGCCCCTCGACGCTCAGAACGGATCCACAGGAAAAGGTCGGCTCAAGACTTTGCTATGAGCGTATAGGGGGAGGGGGGGGAGGTGTAAGTATATTATGTATGTTGTATGTATACCATGTATGTACTATATATATACTCATTATTTCTCTAGTCAGTAGCGTGTGGCAATGCCCCTGTTTCATGTCACCATACGCTTAGATAAATGTGCCTGGCGACATCTGGAAGCTGCTAGTATACCACTTGCCACATGTCGCGTGAGAGGTCAGAGTGAGGTGAGTTGACCCTATAGGAGTGTAAGGACTACCTGCGCTTGTAAGCGCACCCTTGTATATTTCCGTTAATAAGAACCTACAGAACTCTACAGGTGTTTATGTTCGCCCCTGTAGTTAGAACCAAGTACCCCGAACATCTCCAATAAATATCCGTGTAATACTGTAGCTAATAAATACAGTATAATATCATTTGCATGAAGATTTGCATTTTGTGGAATAATTTTATTTACTGTAATGTCGTCGACGTTCACTTTACAAACCTGTACACATTTTACATTGTAGTGATTGAGGCCATGGCAGCTGTACACCAAACTGTGGCGCTTATATATTTGAAATACTGTTTGTTTAGTTAGTATCTGGGGTTAGTGATGTCGCCAGCTGTAAACTGTGGGCTGACTACTTCATTATTTCTTGTTTACCTGATCCAGTGCCAAACATCACAGGTTCCCCAGACTCCGGTTTCCTTCTGTACTAACACTGGATAGACCAGCTGCCCGAACGGCTAGTAAGCTGGTAAGTGGTGAAATTAACGAAAAAAAAATTATATTATAAATAAATAAATTCTATCTATCATCCTGTTACCATGAAGGTTTTTAATCATATACTCTTGTGTGTTCTTCATATGGGCTTATTGGATCAGCATAGCGAATATGGCGGTGTGTGTGTGTGTGTGTGTGTGTGTGTGTGTGTGTGTGTGTGTGTGTGTGTGTGTAAAATGCGTCAAGTGTGGCTGCATTAAGTTAGTGTTAAGATGCAGGCACTGCTTGATTCTGCTCGCCTTCAGTTAGTGCCACTGGCTAGCCCTAGTGGTGAACAGAGAACAACACGGCAACTGGGTGCCTCGCGGCCCAGGCTAGACCAACAGGGTATCTCGGAGCAATAGTGGGTGTACCCTAGAGGGACGGAGCATAGGCCCACCCGCCTTGTCTTGCGGATTAACCTTGATAGGTATAAGGCTGTGGAAGTAAATCCCCGAACAAAAAATCTGCGATGGAGCCCCGCATCAGAAAGACATGCTGACAGAGCTCCAGTAAGACCCCAACGGTGGAATCGATAGAAGAGGAGACCAAGACCTACTGCTGTGACCTATTGGTTTACAAATCTTTCAATCACTTGCTTGAAAATAATTATTTCCAGTTCCGGAATAATACACCCAGAGCTATTAGGACCACCCCTCTGCGCTCCTCTCAGTCCCAGACCTCCAAAATATATTACGGTGTGGTGTTGAACAACTTACCCCCACCCATCCGAGCAAAGACTACTCTCTATTGTCTAAGTATAAATATTTTTTGTAATACTTACTTTATAATCCTGCTTTTATTATACCACCAAAAATGTTTTATCATAAATTATCATGTAGATAGATAGAAATTACCATTGCAATAAATATATTTGCCAACTGGACATGATACTGACAGCTCTGTCCTCATTGTTCCACCTTAATACAACCCATGCTCTTACTGCTTCCCTCCCTTATCATATTTATGTATATCAACTCCACTGGAAAGTATGTATATACTTGTAATATAAATATAAAAAACAACAACAAAACAATATAAAATAAATAACATAAATAAATATCGAAATGATAACCGTGGTAATATTCTGTTATGTTCTTCTTCTTTTTTAATAGTTTAAAACGCCTCCATCATCCCCTTTTAGCCTTACCTATACCGCCATTTTATTGCCTTAAAATTAAATATCCTAATAGATAAGTAGCTAGCTGTGTTGAGTTAGTTGAGCCGCAGATCTACGAAGCATTCAGTGACTGTTGCCTCATAGTCAATATCTGCAACTGTTGTCGGCTTTGGGGCCGATGCTCTCGTTCCCTTAAGGCAGAGCAAAGCCGACCTAAGGAGAGAGAAGGACAGTCGACATCTCATCCAGGCTGTAACATAACTTCTGGGCTGCTGCTTCTGTTCGGATATCACCTCTGCGAGTCTGGCATAGAAGCATCTTGCACTTGGTCCCATCCCACCAGAGGTTGTGAACACTTGAGGAGTGAAGCTGCCTTGATCAACGTTCTGAATTCTCTCCACATATGCCCTTATCTTGTCGTTCTCGTTCCTCCTGTGTGCAGCATCGAGAGCTAAGTTACAGTGACATACGGCCATTGGATAAAAAATCCTGATGTTGAAGAAGGCTCGCTGTCCCCGCGTCCAGAATCCTCGAACACTGACGTCAACTCGGGCTTCGTTGGATGTGTTTTAAGTCCTAAGTTGGAAATTCTCACAGTCCAATTAAAGGAGGGTCGGTTCAACCCTGACATCACGGCAAACTTCCTTCAACATATGCCTCATGCATATGAAGTCCCCTTTCTTGCACACCATGGCGTGATCGACGTCATAGGAAGAGCCACACGCGCATTGGGAGGGCAAACCTTCTACTGGCCTACCGTACCTTAGAACATTGGCATCTGCAAATTCTTGTTTATTGAGACTGAAACCATATGCCCTTATCGGTAACATAGTTAACCAGTTAGAAGCACCCACCTCCTGTGTTATAGCTACTTTTTTTTTCAAATTATCCGGTACTTGCAGCAACAGCTGCTGTAACTTATCACTTTGGCCGTGCTGTCGTTCTGTCGTAATGGACCTTCGAATCGTGTTTACTTCACTGGTATCCACCTCCCCTTTTGCGTTCTGAGCTATTATGTGGTACGTGAGGGCTGCCGTTGAGCTGAACTGAGTTTTGAAGTTCGGTGGCAGCAATCTCCTCTGGATTGGTCATTCCCATTCCTCCCAGTCTCGGTGGTAGTGCAAGGAGTGATCTTTCTGCTGGGGTTTAGTAAGGGAGGGGTCCGATATCAGGGATAGTGCGCATCAGGTAGTTCCAGCGATGCTTAACTCCATGGGCGAATGCCGCAAAAGCCGCATGTGGCTCTGTGTTAGCAATATCAGACAGAGCTTGGATTTCCCTAACCCACTCATTCACCTTTCCCGTTACGTTCTCGGTCTTGAATTCGTCGTGCTGATTACTGCGCCTAGGTGTCTTTGGTCATCCTTTGTTATTTTGACCTCACTTCCACCAAACACCTTCATTGCCCGTTCATAATGTTCTGGCTTCACAATGAGGAAGGACTTGCTGGCGTTTGGGTGGTACCCTATTTGTGGGCCTCGTGATGTTACCAGGTCCCACCACTTTTTGATGAACTCCACTTTTCCTGTTCATGTAAAGTCATCAACGTACGCCACTTGCTTGACCTCAGTTGTTTCAAATTTTATTGTGTGTTTGAGCACGGATAGGACTATTGCATACATTGCCATTGCAACAGGGTCCCCCTGCATTGTTCCCTCGGTTGACTGTATGATGGTATCACCTTTTAGAGCCTTTTTGTTTACTATATAGAGGTCTGATGGATTCCTATAGGAGTTTTCGACATACATTGCAAAGCTTGGACACTTGATCTTGATGTTGTGCAGTGCGGCCTTGCGGTTAAGTATGTTGAATGCGTTTGAAGAGTCCACCAGAACAGCCTCACAATCACGCTGCTCAAATATCGTTCTCATGGCGTGAATGGCAGCTTCCCCTACAGCCTGAAGGCCGGCACAAACTTGCAGGATCCCTGCTGCTGCCCTGACATCATCCTTTACCACCTCCAGTATGCATTTTCCGATGATCCGCCTCAGCACTTCCCCCACCCCTATAGGCCTACATCCTGGATTCTTATCCAGGGGAATGAGGCGGCAGGCCGGCAGAGCATGGAGGTGTTGGCAGCACGAGGATGCCAGCTTTCTTGCAAGGACGGCAATGGCAGTGCAGAGATCACTTGCTACGGGGCCAAACGTGTTAGTGCTGAGGATGACTCTCCAACCGTTTGCATCCAGACCTGAAGGGCCGGCACCTCCTCAAGTCTTCAGTGCCTTTTTCCACACCATTCCTCCTGTTATTTTCTCGAAGAAGACAGCATTTGGTGAGATACAGTCACCCTGGAACCTGATGCCTTCGTCTTCACTTGCAGGGGGATGTTTTTCTTTCAGTTGTTTTAATGTCTCTCTGTATATTGGCAGAACCCCACCGGAGGATTCCTCTGTGAGAGATCTTACCGCCAAAGACACTTTTTCCACACGCATTTTGTTTTCAAACTTTCTTGCAACGTCATCGATGTTTTGCATTCCTTCTCCTATAAATTTTAGACTCACCTGCAGTGTTCTTGCTTCACATAGGAGATCATCAAGGGCCCCATTCTGCCACATTGTCAAGCTTCTCTTCATTGATGCCGCATTTTCTTTGTGCTTAGTCTTTGTGTGTCTTCTGACAGAATAGATGTGGTATTATTGCCAGTAGTTAAAGAGCTAAAGGGGCAAGAAAGCAGTCCTGAGAGTACTCGGTTATGAGGCGAATCATCTCCCGAATCATTTCTTTGGTTGTGGCACACTTGGGTGGTTCAAACAGGTTAGCTGGCGATCACCTGACAATTTCTGGGTAAGTTTTTTAACCATATGTCAGCATTTTCCATCGACATGCCATTCCAGTGTGGTGACTGTCTCTCATTCGCCTCGTGGACATCTGCTACTATTGGAGCAGCGTTTAGTAGTACTACATTTTCAGGTAGAGTAGACTCACCGCTATCATTTAGGATATCATCAGGCGGTTGGGTCCCGGCGATATCCACTGTGGCCTCTGTTGTTTCTCGCACAATCACAGCAAGTGCAATTTTGGTTCTGGCTATCACAAACGCAACAATGTCTGTTACCCGGCATAGCGTTCCGCACCTTGGGCGACAGTTACTTCCGCCTCCGACATCTGCTTTGGTCCCATTCAGAAGAAAAAACTAGTTCTTATGAGTAAAGGGCGGAGAGGTGACAGGCTGGACTGCTGTGTCCGAGTAGTAGGGGCATACGTGCACGCGTGGGTGTGTAGGCCACCCCCCTGTGGGCGACAATCCACACAAGAGAATGATGCACTGGGAGCAAGAATTGTCACACCTAACACTTGTTTTTATATCCTTGGCAGAAATACCCACTATTTCTATGGTCGTACTTATGAAATATTAGTTATATATATACTCACTTGATCAGCCGTCACTACATGAAGTCTCCGTTACTTTGGGGGCTACCACAAGCGTAGAACACTTGGCTTCATAGGGACGACAGTCTCGATGCCACCCCTGCCAAAGTAGGCCTATCGACGCTGGCACTGACACATGGCACCTGCACTTGCCGTCCCACCAGATACACACAACTCGCTTGGTGATCGCCGGTGAACACACGGAATATTTGCGATTAATGCTGTAAGGGACGAGAAGAACCTTCGGTGACAATGCTTAGGGTGACTCCCGATATTCACCGACACACTCCCGCTCCCACACTCCGAATATGTCCCCTCCAATAACACTTCAGATCAGGGAGGACACTCCACTACACCCACATCCTTGAGATAAATGTACAGTATATATATCAGGTGCCTTGAGAGCTCAGGCTCTCAACTGGCTCAGCCATGTTAATCTTCTGATTTTTATCGACTCTGTATCTGTGTTCATGTGGCTAAATAAACTGTTTCAATATCAATATCAATACCGCTGGAACCCAACGACTACACCGGCGGATGCAGGTAATGCAAGATGGACAGGCTACTAAGGAAAATAAACCCAGATAACTGGGCTATCGGCAGTTAATTGCAACTCTCCCTCCCAGTCATTGCAACTACTTGCACCACTGGGGAGAACGAAGATGTGTGGTTGCAGCCTGCGCTCCTTGCCTCATCACAAAATCAACTTGCTCGCATCCATCGAGCACGTCATCATACTTTTCATCCTCAACAAAACCCCCGAAGCCCCCAAAAGTCATATGGCGACAGACGAGTGACAACTGGGACAGGCAGAGATGACTACCGGGTCCGGGAGTTTCTAGTCACAACTCTGCACAAGTGCGGCATAGATAAGATGGTCGTTTCTGCACTAGAATTTAAACAGTGGTGCAATCCAGTCCTGTTTGTACAACTGAGCAGCCCTTTCCAGGAGCTACTCTGCTCACCCCACATGGGGAGGAGGCTAGAAAAGGTACCCTAAACACAGCCTGCCTAAAAAAAACAACCTGGCTGAGCAACCGCACCCGGTAAGGTTATCCTAATGCGGTCGAAACGTAAAATTAATCACAGATCACAACAAAACAAACTATACAATCTCTTATGGTTGGTGCATGGAATGTCAGGACCCTTTTGGATACTGGCACAAATGAGCGTCCTGAAATAAGAACCGCCATTGTGGTAATAAAGCTCTCTAGATATAACATCGACATAGCAGCCACAAGACGAGGGTCGACTCACGAAAAGGGGATATGGCTATACATTCTTCTGAAAGGGTAAGCCTGCTGTGGAGAGAAAACGCATTTATGGAGTTGGCTCTGCCATTCGCCAATCTATCGCACATACATTAACTGAAATGCCTCTTGGGATCAACAAGCACCTCATAACACTCCGAGTCTCACTGAATCACTCACTCCATGCCTTCTTCATCAGCGCATATGCCCCAACACTGGATGCAGAATATGACATCAAAGAGGTCTTTTTACGGTAACCTTGACAGAGAAGATAAGGTTGTGCTCCAAGATGACTTCAATGCCAGAGTTGGCAGAGACGCTGACATATGGCAGGGAACCATAGGAAGAAACAAAGAAGGCAAGTGTAATCCCTACGGCATACCCCTCCTCATTAATTATGCTGAACACAACCACACTATCAACTACCTCTTGTTTATGCAGGCCGACAAGTTCAAGGGTTCTTGGCAACACCCACAATCCAAACATTGGCACCTCATTGTCTATACATCATTTTCAGAGAAAGAGTTCTCCGAGATGTCGTCACCCGAGCCATGTGTAGCTCAGACCACTGTGACAAATCATAGGCTCTGCAGAGCCAAACTCTCCATTCATGTTGCCCCAAAACGGCGAAGGCAACAAGCTTCCAGAAGAGGCTTTTATCACCAAACGACTGGAGGTTCAAGGGCTAAACATGCTTTCAGAGAGCAGGTCGACAACAAAACCTAAATCCGAGAGCCGAATGGGGTATTCTCTATGCTGTCATAAAAAAAAAACCTGCAGCGAGACCCTAGGCCAGATTGAATGAAAACACCAGGATTGGTTTGATGAAAATAACGAGGAAATCGACGTACTCATTAATTGTAAACGTGCCGATTTCACTGACTGGCAGAACAACCCTCAGTCTCGGACCAAAGCTGATACCTTCCACGAGAAGAAAGAGGCGGCCCAAAGGAAACATCGCAAACTAATAAACTAATGGTAGAAAACCATAGCTTGTGAAACGAAACAAATTGTGGACCAACACCAGATGCGTTAATTTGTCAATTATATTAAAACAATGTTAGGCAATTCTCTCATACGACGGTAACTCCCGAATTAACGACGAAGAAGGCAATCAGCACTGAAAGAGCACATCCATTCTTTGCTCAACTGAAACATCGATGTGGATGTCCTGATTACCCATGAGGTCCCTCAGCACCCAGAGCTGACCTACTTCACCTATCCTCTATCTCTGGATGAGGTAGCAACTGCCATCAAGCAGATGAAAAATAGCAAAGCCACAGGCACTGATGGAATCCAAGCCCAGGTGTATAAAGCAAGAGGATCTCTGCTTACCAGCAGTCTACACTCTCTCCTGGAGAATATGTGGGAGAAGGATGAATTCCCCAAGATCTTAAAGACGCCTTCATTGTCAATATTTATAAGAACAAAGGAGACCAGTCACACTGTAGAACTACCGCTGGGTCTCGCTGCTGTCCATAGCTGGCAAGATTATCGCCTGAGTCCTCCTAAATAGACTTCTTACGGAGGCGGAAAACTTCCTCCCAGAATCTCAATGCGGCTTTAAACTAGCACGTGAGACCATTCACATGATCTTTGCTACCCGCTAGATACAGGAAAATTGCAGAGAACAGCGTCGTGACCTGTACATGGCCTTCTTCGACCTTCCTAAGGTCTTCGATTCGGTCAACAGGGAAGCCCTCTGGTGGACCCTCAATCGTTTTGGCTGCCCACCAAAGTTCATCGCCATTGTGAGGCAACTCCACGATGGCATGAAGGCAATGTGCTGCACAATGGCACCCAGTCTAAGTTCTTCTCCATCCAAACGGGGGTAAAACTAAGATGTTTACTGGCACCAACTCTCTTTTCCATTTTCTTGGCTGCCTTCCTTAATCGTGCCAGTGCCCATTTAGCCGGTGGGGTGGACCTTCCAATACAGGATGAAGGGACTTTTCAACATAAGACGACTACACGTAGGAAGAAACGTTTTACACTTGAACACTTTATCGTGGGCAAGCTTTACTTTCTTTGTCTGTCTGCTGTTATGGAGAGATCTATCATTGTCTTCACAGTTTACTTCTCATAAACAGAACCCAAATATGATAGAAAGAAATAGATTGTCCTACTAGCATGTGGTAAACCGTGCTGGAGTTGATCTTTACACCAGTTATGTAAGAATGGTGGGAAAGGGAAAATATTAAGTGTTGATGGTAAGAGGAAAAAGAACGAAAGGAATGACATAGAGAATAAATTTAAGCATAGATGTAATAAATTAGGGTGAAGTACAAGGAGTGTTTATGTGTTTGCTAAAAAAGCTATATCGAAGTGAACACTCAAGATGAAAGAATAAACTTACAAGAAAATGTTCCTGCATATTAATGTGTGGATATTACTGAATAGATTAATATACTGAAGACAAGTACTGAGGTAGTGAAAACAGTGAGTATGTGAAAGGGTTATTGAAATATTTTAAATTTCTAAGAATGAACAAACTTTCTTTTGAGTACATACTTAATGTCAGTGACGCGTGTAAAACTGCATTCTTTTTGTTGTGGTGATGAGTGAGAACTTGAAAGTAGGACTGATTGTTTAAAGGATCTCTCAGTGTGGATGTACGAACTGAGGAGGCCATGTTTGAAGGGCAAAGTGGCACTAGACTGACTAGAGAACCTTCTTACAAATTGAGAGGAATTCAGGGTGCGTGTAGTGTACTTAAGAGACATGGTTGTTGTGGTACTGTATGTGTAAATTTACTCAACTATAGAGACATAGACAATAAGTAATAATTTAGGAGATAACAAAACATCGTGAACATTTAGAATACACATGCGGTAGAGCGAGAAGTGAGTAATGGATCCACTTAAAGTGTATAATCCAGGTAGTGTATAATCCTCACAGAGTTTATGATCTACGTAAAGTGTATAATGATGTAGAGTGTATGATCAGCGTAAAGAACATAAGAAGGACGGGCCTATTGGCCCATACAAGGCAGCCCCGTTTACACCCAACCACTATCGCTCATATAATTTATCTGTCCAACTTATAATTGAACATTCCCAGCACGTTCGAGTTATTTTTTTTTATTTTTTTTTTTGGGGGGCACCCCCCTACATCCTTGTGTAAGGTGAGGCGCAGAAGCGTTTACAGCGCCCAACAGGGAAACATGCTAAGTTCATGGTTGCCTTTATGTCTCATGAGTTAAGGGCGTAGAAGCCTGAAGAGTCAAGGGTGTAGAAGCCTGAAGAGTCAATGGTTTATGTCTAAGCAAGTTATTGGAAGCTCCAACAACTTTCCCTGAATACGAATTCGCAACCTTCGATTTACATCAGGTACCTACGTTGCTGCTAGGTGAACAGGGACCAGGGGAGGCTGGGAAGAGTGTCCGAACAGCTTTCCACCGGCCCGGGAATCGAACCCGTGACATCTCGCTAAATTAACCCTAAATCTTTCTCACAGTAGGTATTCTCTAGATCAACATTACTCATTTGATATCTAGTTTCTCTGTTTAAATATCTTAGACTAAGTATTATACATTTGTCCACCTAAAATTTCACGTGCCATTTTTCAGACCAAGCGATTTTTTTTAAATCTTCCTGTAGTTTTGCGGAGTCCTCGATTCATTTAATTACACGACATATTTTAGTGTTGCCAACAAATTTACGTATGTTCCTGTCTACGCCTATATCTATGTAATTTATGCCTTGGGACTTGATCTCACTCTCCTTTATTGAATATACTAGCGTAATCGCCGCCCTCTGGGCGGCTCTTTCGCTAGGCCACGGAAGGACGCCACCTTCCGGGAGGCTCCACATTGTCTCACTATAGTGCATTAAGGTAGACCACATTTTTGGTTTTGCCATTAGTAGCAAGTATGTACACATTTTTGCCAATTCCCACTTTGGAGCATCCAACATAGAACTGTCCATGAGAGAAGCAAGGAAACACCAGGTTTAGGCCAACCAACTTTAGGGACTGTCCCTGGCTTTTGTAGATGGTCATGGTAAAGCTCACTTTAACCGGGAACTGAAGTCGCTTGAACTCAAATGGCAGGTCAGTGGTGATGAGAGGTATCATTAGTATAAAAAAGTCCTCTCCTTTAGCTTTTCCTGTCAGTATTGTAGCTTTCAGTACATGTGGCATAATGTTTTTCACCACCTGTCTTGTGCCATTGCAGAGCCTTGGTGGTTCAAGATTTCTTAAGAGCATTGTAAGAGTTCCAATCTTGAGAGTGAGGTGCTGAGGAGGCATTCCAGCGGGCTCCAAAGAATTAAGGAATTCTGCAGGGTACTGGACTGTTTGGTCCTGGTCGATTACTGTATCAATAGATTTGAATGAGGCCTCACTGCCTGGAAGCTGTCTGAGTAAAGCCATGTTGATTTCAGCCACTATTTCATTCTTTGGTGCCAGAATTGCGCGTTCACGCAGCCACTTGTGATCCTTGTAGTGGTGGATAATGCTTGGGTAGACCATGTTAGTGAGCTCAGTTGAGGACCTTACAACATTCCCACATCTTTGAGGAATGATTATTTGTCCTTCTGAATCAACAGGGAAAGTTCCATTCCCAATCTTTAGTAGAAGGTTTGCAAACTTTGTGGATCTACATGATATATATATATATATATATATATATATATATATATATATATATATATATATATATATATATATATATATATATATATATATATATATATATATATATATATATATGTGTGTGTGTGTGTGTGTGTGTGTGTACTGAGGGGTTTCAAGGGTAGAAAGTATAGAGAGAATATTTAGTAGTAGGATGTAAGGACATAAGTTTGGTAGCGTGGCCGGTTATTTATTTATCTTATCTTATACGTTCTTAAGGGACAACTTCTCAAACACCACTTCGATTCAACTATTTATTATTCCACTCAATGACACAGACACATTAATATCAATATTATATCGACGGTACTAGAACATCATATTTACGTTACTGGATACTGACTCTCTGACACAAACATGAATGAATACACTTCCCACAGTAGGTAATTCACCCTAGGGATAGCTATGAGAAAGACTCGCATGTAACCTGAAGGAGGCCCAGCGGGTGCTGCTGGACTGTCTCGTATGGGAGACTCTGCTTAGCTGGTGACGCCAGGGTCTGGTCTGGAAGTCTCCCTCCCGACCTGGGGAGAGGACGAGCGTGACTGTGCGAGTGAACAGAATGACGACCTGAACGGGAGAGATGAGTCGGATGAGAATAATGAGAGTAAAGATCTATTGAGAATAATGACCCCGTGGACGGGACTGCAGGGCCTTTATATGGGGGAGAAACAACCGATCTGGTCAGCTGTGTTTGCCCAGGTGCATGGTCATGCTCGGGTGTGTCTTGGCTAGGTGTGGTTGTAGGTCAGCCGGCTAACTCAAGCAATTAGTAGCACGAGGTCAGGTCCCTTGGGTCCTGACCCAGGGTGTTTCAACTTGGTATGTTGGAGTACCACAAGGCCTGTAGCACTCACTGTTATATTTGTTGTAATTCTCTGGGCTGTAAGCTGTGGTCTGATAAACAATCATAATATATATATATATATATATATATATATATATATATATATATATATATATATATATATATATATATATATATATATATATATAATCGTTTCAGTTATCTCCATGTTGTTCAGTTTATTGTACCAAAAATCTAGATAACTCGAAAACTCGATACAATCACCATTTAACCTCACCATGATGCTCAAGGTGCGTCTAACTCCAGTATACTGTACAGTCGCTGAACGCGCACAATTATGTCCAGGTTTATCTAGACCTTGTCAAACTCACTTAAGAATAAATGAATCAAAGAATAAGTAAGTAGACAAAGGACCTTGTTTTTTGTACATAATTAAGATTCTCCAAACAAAAAACATCAGAGAGGAACCTAGGAATGAAAGACTGGAAGAAGGTAAAAAATTGTTTTTGTCTTAGCATTCCGTTGTTTTTCAACCAATCTTAATGAGATTTTGCATAGAAAGAGCCCTTGACAGGTTTGATATACTGCCCCTGACAGGTCTGGATATGAGATTTTTTTAAGATCTCACAGAAATCTGACGCAAAAAAGGAAATAGTTGGAGTGAGAGATTTTCATTCACTCTCGCTCATATATGGTTTTAACTGAAAAAAATTCTTAATTATCTGTACTTGTTCCTGGAGAGTGTGCGAAGTGATGTATGGCCTTATTGGCATCTAATGTGTGCTTAGAGAAACCTACAATGATTACAACTGTGATCATATGGTGTTGTATCCACTGATTTTCGAAGAAAAAGAAAAAGAACACGAACAAGGAGGATGAGGAAGAGGAGGAGGAGAAGGAGGAGGAAGAGCAAGAGGAAGAGGAAGACGATGAAGCTAATTTCACCTCCAATTTTCTTTAAGTTGCCTCCCACTTGCCTTCTTTTACAACCCTACTTCCCCTTTCCCTCCCTTCCTTTCACCTCTCTCTCTCTCTCTCTCTCTCTCTCTCTCATTCAGGAGATCAGTCCAAGGAGACCAACTGTCCCCACCAATCATCATAAACAAACAAACAAACATTTCCCACCACCAGTCGTCCCTCCACCCCTCAGGTTCATGGCCACCACAATTTTGCCTGTATTTTAACCTTAATTCAGAATTGCAGGAAAACCAAGATGTATCTTAATTTAAAGGGAGGTGAGGCGGCGCTAACCCTCGGCACACACAACCAGGGAGCGTGCGTGAGCCTGGTTGCTGAGTTTTGACATGTCAATGCCATCTATTGATTCCTACCTTCAATGCATTATGGAGCTATTGGGTTTCCTGACGATAAAAAACACCAGCATAACTTTCCTACACTACTATACTACACAAATACACTACTACTACACTACAGCAATACTACTACACTATTAAAAACTACTACTACACTATTAAAAACTACTACTACACTATTGAAAACTACTACTACACTACTACTTCTCTCCTTCGACACAACTACGGCAATAACACTACAGTACATTACTACGACACTACTACTACAGTACATTACTAGGACATTTTTTTATTGGCCTCCAGCCTCCCACAATAGCCATACCTTCGCCACCATTTTATTACTTTAATATTAAATATCCTAATACGTAAGTAGCTATCCTAGCTGTGTTGAGCTAGTTGAGCCGCAGATCTATGCGGCATTCAGTGACTGTAGCCTCATAGTCAATATTTGCAACTGTTGTCGGCTTTGGGGCCGATGCTCTCGTACCCCTGAGGCAGAGCAAAGTCGACGAAGGAGAGAGAAGGACAATCGACATCTCTTCCAGGCTGTAACATAACTTCTGGGCTGCTGCTTCTGTTCGGATATCACCTCCGCGAGTCTGGCATACAAGTATCTTGCACTTCGTCCCATCCCACCAGAGGTTGTGAACACTAGAGGAGTGAAGCTCCCTTGATGAACGTTCTGAATTCTCTCCCCATATGCCCTCATCTTGTCGTTCTCGTTCCTCCTGTGTGCGGCATTGAGACCTAAGTTACGGTGACATGTGGCCATGGGATGCTACAGGGCCAAACTTGTTAGTGCTGAGGATTACTCTCCAACCGTTGGCATCCCGACCTGAAGGGCCGTCACCTCCTCGAGTCTTCAGTGCCTTTTTCCACGCCATCCTTCCTGTTATTTTCTCGAAGAGGACAGCATTTGGTGAGATACAGTCACCCTGGAACTTGATGCCTTCGTCTTCACGTGCAGGGGGATGTTTTTCTTTCAGTTGATTTAATGTCTCTCTGTTTATTGGCAGAACCCCACCGGAGGGTTCCTCTGTGAGAGATCTTACCGCCAAAGACACTTTTCCCATCACACATTTTGTTTCCAAACTTTCTTGCAACGTCATCGGTGTTTTGCTTTCCGTCTCCTATAAATTTTAGTCTTTCCTGCAGTGTTCTTGTTTCACATAGGAGATCATCAAGGGCCCCATTCTGCCACATTGTCAATCTTCTCTTGATTTCTGCCGCATTTTCTTTGTGCTTAGTCTTTGTGTGTGTCCTCTGACAGAATAGATGTGTTATTATTGCCAGTATTTGAAGAGCTAAAGGTGCAAGGAAGCAGTCCTGAGTGTTCTCAGTTATGAGGCGAATCATCTCCCGAATCATTTCTTTGGTGGCCGCACATTTGGGTGGTTCAAACAGGTTAGCTGGCGATCACCTGACAATTTCTGGGTAAGTTTTTTAACCATATGTCAGCATTTTCCATCGACATGCCATTCCAGTGTGGTGACTGTCTCTCATTCGCCTCGTGGACATCTGCTACTATTGGAGCAGCGTTTATTAGTAGTACATTTTCAGGTTGAGTAGACTCACTGCTATCATTTAGGATATCATCGGACGGTTGGGTCCCGGCGATATCCACTGTGGCCTCCTGTGTCGGCTCCCTGCCTTGTGGGTTCCGACAATTGTTTCCCTTTCTGCAAACCACACATGGTCGGTTGTTTCTCGCACATTCACAGCTACTACTATACTACTAGGACACTACTTCTACACTAAAACAACATTACTACCACACTACTAGTACACGACTACGACGCTGCTACTACCCTACTACTTAACTACTACTAAACTATAGGGATAATTTGAAGTGTGGAATATATATATATATATATATATATATATATATATATATATATATATATATATATATATATATATATATATATATATATATATATATAAACAAAGAAGAATGTCTGTGTGTTTGTTTGTTTGGGTGTGTGTCCGCAAGAGAATCTCGGAAACTAAGTTACCGATCTGTAGTGATGATGGATGGTGTTATATGTAGTGATGATAGATAATGTTATATGTAGTGATGATGGATGGTGTTATACGTAGTGATGATGGATGATGTTATATGTAGTGAGGATGGATGATGTTATATGTAGTGATGATGGGTGGTGTTATATGTAATGATAATGGATGGTGTTATATGTAGTGATGATGGATGATGATATATGTAGTGATGATGGATGTTGTTATATGTAGTGATGATGAGTGGTGTTATATGATTATGTATATTATGTATGCTCTATGTATATTATGTATGTTGTACGTATACTATGTATGTACTCCATTTATATACATACATATTTTTCATGTCACCACACGCTTAGATAATGTGCCTGGGGACATCTGGAAGCTGCTCATGTACCACTTGCCACATGTCGCCTGAGAGGTCAGTTGACCCATAGAGAGTGTATGGGAGAGCCGTCTTTGCTTGTACCTCTATATTGATCCAGCAAATAGACCCTACAAAAACTCTACAGGTGTTTGTGTTCGCTCCTGTAGTTTGAATTGAGTACCCAGAACATGCACATGGCACAGTGAGTAGGATGTACATGGCGCAGTGAGTAGGATGTACATGACGCAGTGAGTTAATTGACTGGATCAGTATAATTGCTTTTGTGTAATGTCTGTAGCAAGACCGGCTCACGGGGACTCCCACACTTCGTCAATGGAACCCCCCGCCCCCGCCCCGTCAACCGTCTCCCCAAGAACTTGTTTTGAATTTATAGCAAGTTGCAGAAGTGTCAGTGACAGCAAGTTCCTGTGAAGTGTTATAAGTGCCTTGTGTGTGTAGTGCTTAAGTGTGACCTTGTTCTAAAGGATTCCCCAAAGTGGAAGGCTGGTTCAGGGCATTTTTGAAGAGCAGTGTCCAGCGCACCCTCCCCCGGCCGCGTCTAGAGTGTAACTCACCGGGTGAGCCCCCTGCGCTTCTACCACCCAGCCACACACTGCCTGGCGCGAACACATACGCACGAACAAACTGCAATCATTTCTTTATATATATTTCATATATAATCTACTTATCTGTGTATTCAATTAATTTTTTTTTCAGATCTTTTTGATATGACGGGCTGACTGGTCAACACTGATTTGAGACATAATATACAGATTAAGTAATTATGCCTCGTGCCTTACGCAGTGGTGTTCCTAACGACCGGATGACTCAGACGGATGACAGCTCTACAGAGATGGATGAGCAGTCGGAACGAGACGCTCCAGCCTCTCCCACCACATCCTGAAGTCCTTCACCTCGATATTCAGCCTTGTCTCCAGAGGTAATTGCTTTAATGAAGATTAAGAGGGAGGAAAGGCATGAGGACGAAGCTAGAAGACGTGTTGAGGGCGAAAAAAGCATATTGGAAGATAGTGAACGGTTTGAAGATTTGATATCTCGCCTCACCCCTAACCAAGCCCCCGGCTCTCCTACAGCTTCGGTACCGACAGATTCAGGTACCTCGTCACCGCCTGCTTGACGCCCTCCAGCCCCACCCAATGCTGCTGCCCAACCCCCACCCATCTTGAAGCCTGATGTGACTTTCCAGACTTTTCGTGAATGGTGGCGACGGTGGACTGATTATGCTACAATGGTGGATCTCCAGAATTTGCCACAGCCTAAACAACTCATTCAGCTACGTATGTGCCTGTCTTTGAAAATGCAGCGTGTCTTGGAACATACGTTGCAGGTGCCCCCGACTTCTTTGTTGTCTGTAGAGGAGGTACTGGAGGTTCTACAACGGCACATCAAAGGTCAGCTGAATGAAGCTCTACGCAGGAGGGAATTGTTTAGCTGTAGACAGATGGAGGGTGAGACTTTTGACGCTTTCTATGTACCTCGGAAGAGGTTGACAATATGTCCCGGTAATCACCACCAGTGCGAATAAACCCAGTTGAAGCAGGTGATCCTGATGGGTGTTAAGGACGAGGAGTTTTTCCAACGCCTCACCTCCCTCGATTCTTTCTCTTCTCTTAAGGATGTGTTAACAATATGTCGCTCCTATGAGGCTGCCAGATGTGCCACCTCTGCAGTCCGAGCTCCCCCTTCAGCTGTACTGGCTATGTCCTAGTGCAAGAGGGACAAGAAGTCTACCCCCAACGCCTTCGCCCACCACGCCCAAGCCCGGCTCCTTTTGTAACAACTGTGGTAAGCAGCACGGAACACAGGTGTGTCCAGCTGCTGAGTCTACCTGCAACAGTTGTGGCCATAAGGGCTACTGGTCACTTACAGTACGGTGCCCAGCCAAATGCGTCCAGTGCAATGTTTGTGGCCGTCTGGGCCACTACGACAAGTGTTGCCCTACCAACAAACCCAAGGTACAGCGTCGGCAGAAGCAGCAGCGCCCTTCCACCAGTGAGGGCCGCCCACAGTTGTCAAATCAGAGGCATGACGACCCTGGACAACTTTCAAGCCATATAAGAAAGGTGTACTCCCCCTCGTGCCCCAGGACCAAAGTTCCCCAGCACATCAGCGTCATCGTGACCTACGGCACTATGGCAGTGTATCATCCCATCTCGAGATGCGGCCCGACACCGACGCTCATGCTACAGTCATCGGTCCCCAGCATTTACAATGTCTGTCCAAGTAATCTAGGACCCCCTCCCAAGGATTTCCGCTTCACGGCAGATGATTCACAGATGGCCCCAGTCCTAGGTTCACTCCAACCACAGGTCACCTTTGGCAACAGGTCGTGTTAAGCCTGGATTGATGTGCATAATGGTGTCCCGACTCCTTTGCTGTCCTACAGACATTGCCAAGAGTTGGCCATTATCTCCCAGAACTTCCCAAAACCTATTCTCGAGATAAAACACGCCAACAGGGTGCACGAAAGGAGCAGCAACTACCCTGCTGTCGCCCCACCCCAACCTCTTGCCAGTGACACCTCTCCTTCGGATGCTTGGAAGTACTTCCTGAAGGAATTCAGCGACTTTCTGGTGACCAAGTCCGCTCTGGAATCCAAGCCCCTTCAAGAAGATGGCAGGCCCCCCCATGAGGATCCACTTGAGGAACGACGTGAAGCCCTTCGCTATCTACACCCCTCGACTGGTCCCCCTTCCGTGATGCGGTCAAAAACGAGCTGGACTCCATGGTCGCCCAAGAAATCATTGCACCAGCCGGTGATGACCCGTCTCCATGGTGTCACCCTAAGGTAGTCGTCGCAACACCCAAAGGTGGTGTTCGGATCACCACCGACCTCTCCATGCTCAACAGCCAGGTGTCTCGTCCAGCACACCCTTCTCCCACGCCCTTTGCAGCTGTCCGCAGTGTGGACCCGAAGGCGCGCTTCTTCACGACGATGGACGCCCTGTGTGGATACTGGCAGATAGAGCTTGCCGAAGGAAACCGACCACTTACAACTTTCACGACCCCACATGGACGTTACAGTTATTGCCGTGGCCCCATGGGATTTGCCGCTACAGGAGATGCTTTCTGCCGTCAAGGTGATATGGCTCTACAAAGTCTGACAAACTGCATGAAAGTGGTCGACGACATACTCCTGTATCATGAGGACTACATTGATCACCTCTGCCATATCTACGTGATACTCAACAGGTGCAGGAAGCACGGCATCACCCTAAATGCCGACAAGTTTGTTCTGGCCGGCTCTTCAGTGGACTTTTGTGGGTACACCCTCTCAGGAAATGGCATTGCAGCTGGCCCGGAGAAGGTCCACGCTATCACGGATTTTCCCACCCTTGCTAACCTCACCGACTTGAGGTCCTTCATCGGTCTCATCAACCAGTTAGCTGAGTTTTCGCCGGACATCTCCGCTGCCGCCCTACCACTTCGCCCCCTCATGAGCCCCAAGAGGACATTCCTGTGGACTCCCGACCACGACAAGGCCTTTCAGAAAGTGAAACAGGCCCTGTCTAGTCCACCTGTCCTCGCCACATTTGACCCAATATTGCCGACGGTTCTGCAGACAGATGCCTCACGCTTGTACGGCGTGGGATACGCCCTATTGCAGGATCACGGTGGAGGGCAGTTGCGGCTCGTCCAGTGTGGCTCGCGTTTCCTCTCTGCCACCGAGACGCGCTATGCCACCATTGAGTTCGAGCTATTGGCTGTGGTTTGGGCGATGTCCAAATGCAGGTTTTACCTCATAAGCCTGCAACACTTTCACCTAGTGACCGACCATCGCCCTATTGTCCCAATCCTCAACCTCTACATGCTTGTCGCAGTTGAGAACCCTCGCCTCCAACGTCTGAAGGAGAAGCTCTCGGCTTACGTCTTCACAGCAGTGTGGCGTGCGGGTAAGGAGCTCTGCACCCCTGATGCCTTATCCCGCTCTCCTGTCATCCGCCCAACTCCAGAAGACCATGTGCTCGACGCCGACCTCGCTCTTTCCGTCAGGACTGTGGTCACCCTACACGCCGTCCAATCCCTCCGTTCGGAACTGTCACCAGATGACGACAAGGCAATGGAGGTCCTGTGAACAGCGGCCCGAGATGACCCTTCATCGAGTGTGTGAGGAATGGATTCCCTAGCAACCGCTACGACCTTCACAACACCCTGCTCCAGTATTGGAAACTCCGAGATGAACTCTACTGCGACGGAGACCTTGTTCTGTACGGAGCACGCGTAGTTGTCCCTGTTGCCTCACGTCCCCACGTCTTGGCTCGCCTTCACGACAGTCACCGTAGAGCTGAGGCCACCAAACGGCGAGCAAGACAGACTGTGTTCTGGCCTGGCATCGACTCCGACATCTCCAATGTTGTTCATGCGTGTGAGCCCTGCCAAGTACTACAACCCAGCCAGCAGCAGGAACCCTTCATGAATGACGACATCCCCACCCACCCCTTTGAGTCTGTGTCGGCCGACTTTTTCTGTGAGTCAGGAAAGTCCTTCCTGGTTATCGTCGACCGTCTCTCTGGTTGGCCGGTTGTCATCAAGTGCGGTAATGATACGACGTCTGCCGCCACCATCAGCAAGTACCGCCACTACTTCCGCGACGTGGACATTCCTGTTCGCCTGCGAACAGATAGAGGGCCCCAGTTCACAAGCCGGGACTTTGCTGTGTTCCTTGACCGATAGGGAGTCCGGCATGTGTTGTCATCGCCTTATTACCCGCAGTCCAACGGCCACGCTGAGGCTGCTGTCAAATCCCTGAAGCACCTCATCCTCAAAGTGGCCCCTTCTGGGAATATTGACTGCGAGGCCTTCGACCGGGGTCTCCTTGAGCTCCGCAACATACCCAATTACACCGGACGCTCCCCTGCCCTGGTCTTGTATGGACACCTCCTCCGTTCTTGTGTCCCTGCTCACCCTCAGTCCTTCTCCAAGGAGTGGCGGCTAAGACAGAGGATTGTGATCGCCGAGCTGCCGAACGTGCTCATGATGTCGTCGCCCGCTACAACGACCACGCCCGTTCTCTCCCCAAGTTGAGTGTCGGGACCCAAGTCCGTGTTCAGGACCCGACCTCCCTACGTTGGGACAAAGTGGGCGTAGTCATGGGTCTCGGTAGGTCACGGGACTACCAGGTGCGGTTACCCAGTGGTCCTGTGTGGTGGAGGAGCCGCCATTTTCTCCGCCCCGTAACAACGCCTTCTGCTGACCCCGCCACCAGTGTTGAGTTCCATATCCTCCCCAGTGATCAAGTCCCACGACTCTCAGAACGGATCCAAAAGAAAAGGTCCACTCAAGACTTTGCTATGAGCATATAGGGGAGGTGTATGTATATTATGTATGCTGTATGTATATTATGTATGTTGTAGGTATACTATGTATGTACTTCATTTATATACATTACATATTTAGCTAGCAGCGTGTGGCAACGTATTTCTCATGTCACCACACGCTTAGATAATGTGCCTGGCGACATCTGGAAGCTGCTAATGTACCACTTGCCACATGTCGCCTGAGAGGTTAGTTGACCCATAGAGAGTGGAGGGGAGAGCCGTCTTTGCTTGTACCTCTGTATAGATCCATCAAATAGAACCTACAAAAACTCTACAGGAGTTTGTGTTTGCTCCTGTAGTTAGAATTCAGTACCCAGAACATGTACAATATGTAGTGATGATGGATGCTGTTATATGTAGTGATGATGGATGGTGTTATATGTAGTGATGATGGATGATGTTATATGTAGTGATGATGGATGGTGTTATATGTAGTGATGATGGATGATGTTATACTGTAGTGATGATGGATGGTGTTATATGTAGTGATGATTAAACAATAAAATAATAACAGTTTAATGTTAAAAAAATATACTTTGCTGTACCGTTGTAGTGAAAAACATGGTGGAACTTACATACACCATTAATGAACTATTGATGGAAGAAGTAGTTATGGGGGACTGAACAGTAAGACAATGTGGAGCCTCCCGGAGGATGGCGTCCTACCGTGGCCTAGAGAATGAGCCACACGGAGCGAACAGCGGACAGTTGGTTACAGGAAACAGATCAGGAAAGGGAATCCCGTCTTAATGCTAACAGAAAGCGAACAACAGACAGTCGGTCACAGGAAACAGATCATGAACGGGAATCCCATCTTAATGTTAACAGAAAGCGAACAGCGGACAGTCGGTCACAATTCAGGAAAGGGAATCCCGTCTTAATGCTAACAGAAAGCAAACAGCGGACAGTCGGTCACAGGAAACAGATCAAGATAGGGAATCCCGTCTTAATGCTCAGAGAGAGCGAACAGCGGACAGTCGGTCACAGGAAACAAATAAGGAAAGGGAATCTCGTCTTAATACTGACATATAGCAAACAGCAGAAAGGTGTTCTCCAGAAAATGATCAAGCGCATGAAGTTCGTTTGAATGCTAATAGACAGAGAGCTGCGGGATCCAGAATTCTAAGAAAGAATACACAGTGGCATCCACTTGCAAGAGCAGCATTTAACTATGACAATGAGATAGAATATGAAAAGTATCCCTCTGTTGTCATTGGCAACATGGATAAGAAATGTGAACACTGAGGTGCAAAGAAGTATAAAGGAGAATCTGCTGGACTGTGCTGCTCTCATGGGAAAGTACGACTGCCAAATTTGGAAAAACCACCACAACCATTGAAGACTCTCATGCTGGGAACAACACCAGAGTCAAAACACTTCTTGCAAAATATACTGAAGTAGTTCGTGAGCAGGCAAAGTTCCTCCAAATCTACTTCAAGGGAGATCACGAAAATCAGACTACTATCAGGTGTGGCAATATTCAAGGTGTCAGACACGACATTTTTCCATCTATCCAAGAAATGCTGCATGAGCGCAACACGTATGTACTGTCATTTAAAAATGCCTTCTGACGAGTACAAAGTCAGGATCAAAGCAGACACAGCCCATTAAGGGAGAACATGAAAGAAGATTCAATGCTCCTGTAGTTGATGAAGTAGCCATCCTGATTGTCGGTCAAGAGTTTGAGAAATGAGACATCATACTCAAAATGAGAGACGAGTCACTCACAAGAAGAACAAGATGCCACATGTACTGGAAGCTACAATACTGACAGGAAAAGCTAAAGGAGAGTACGTTTTTATACTAAGGATACCTCTCATCACCACTGACCTGCCATTTGAGTTCAAGCGACTTCAGTTCCTGGTTAAAGTGAGCTTTGCCATGACCATCTACAAAAGCCAGGGACAGTCCCTAAAGATAGTTGGCCTAAACCTGGTGATTTCCTTGCTTCTCCCACGGACAGTTCTATGTTGGATGCTCCAGATCGGGAACTGGCAAAAATCTGTACATACTTGCTGCTAATGGCAAAACCAAAAATGTGGTCAACCTTAATGCACTACAGTGAGACAATGTGGAGCCTCCCGGAAGGTGGTGTCCTGCCGTGGCCTAGCGAAAGAGCCGCCCGGAGGGCATCGATTCCGCTAGTAAGGAAAAAAAAAATGAATTGAATACATTAACAATTTGGATAGAATTAGCCGATGATAGGAGTAATATATAAACCTCCTAATCTTGATAAAGTTAACGAGCAACTTATTTGGGATGAAATACGCAGGGCATCCAGACTTAGCAAAGTTTGTATAGTAGGCGACTTAAACTTCAGTCAAATCGATTGGATCGACCTTACTGGTAATTAAGAATCAGAGGATTTTCTTGAAACAGTTCGGGTCTGTTTCCTAAGTCAACATATAGCCAAACCCAACCGGGGTAATAATATACTCGATTTAGTTCTGTCAAACAGAGAATACCTCAGTAGTAATGTCGAGGTAGGGAACGAACTAGCTAACAACGCTCACAAAGAAGTAAGATTCAAATTAGAATTTAATGGCAGTAGCAAGAAAAATTCCAATAAAGTTGCAGATTTCATTTGGGTAAACTTTAATATTTTGAAAAGGCAGCTGAGAGAAGGGGTATCACGTTTAGGGGTGAATTACATGACCTCACGTGAGGTTACCTCACACCCTGTACCCACTGAGGGCGACCTCACTTTACCAGGAGACCTAACAACGATAACCTAACAAAAGATGACGGTTGAGGATGACCTGGTCTCGAGATCTGAGATTGTCGAGCTCCACAACAATTTCAATAATGAGTTACTGAATGTACAAAGGCAAAACATACCATTCAGAAAACTTGCATCGAATGACAATGACCCCAAATAGATTAATATTTATTTAAAGAATTTATTGGACAAAGGAAGGCTATAGGTAGGAGATTAAATCGTGGTGAAGTTTACCTCCTAGATTATTATAAATTATTGGCCAGTAGGGTTAAGACCGAGATATGAAAAGCATAGAGGAATAAAGAACTGAAGGTAGCAAGGAAGGCGAAGTCAAACCCCAAGGAATTTTTTCAAATGTATCAAACTAAAACAGGAGAAAAGATCGAACCAATACAGTCAGATACTGGCGAGCTAACTGATAAGGACGGAGAAATGAGCAATAATCTGAATAGACCTTTTCAACAGTTTTCACAACCGAAAATTTAGACATGATACCCGAGGCACCGATTACAGTATATACAGAGATAGTGAAGAAATAGATTAAGCATGCCTTGGTTCAGCGTACCCGAAGAAGGGTGACCATTCTAATCCCTCTAACTATCGCCCCATTGCCCTAACTTCATCCCTCTTTAAGATTTTCGAAACTATCTTGAACTCCCATTTTCTCCGTCACCTTGAACGCCTTTCTCTTTTGTCAGATCACCAGTATGGCTTTCGCCACGCGAGATCTACTGGTGATCTGCTCTCCTATTGCACCCATCTTTGGTCATCCTCTCTTAGGGATTATGGGGAAACTTTTGTCGTGGCTCTCGACATCTCCAAAACATTTGACAGGGTGTGGCACAAGTCTTTGCTATCTAAACTTCCCTCTTTTGGTTTCTCTAGCCCACTTTGTTTTCTCATCTCTAGCTTCCTTGAGAACCGATCCTTGGCAGTAGTTGTCGAGGGATCGATTTCTCGCTCTTTCTCTACCAGTAGTGGCGTCCCAAAGGGTTCTGTTCTTTCACCAACTCTCTTCCTTCTTTTTATTAATGATTTACTTCACACTACAACTAATTCTATTCATTCTTACGCTGATGATTCTACTCTTCACTCTTCCTCACATTTTCTCCTTCCTCTTAACTCTCAAACTAAATCTGTTTCTAGAAATGATATCATTATTTCTATCAATGCAGATCTGTGCAGGATCTCTGAATGGGGAGGTACAAACTTGGTTAAGTTCAATAGTAATAAAACTCAATATTTATCAGTTACACTTTAAAAATTAGACGGTCTCCCACCAATTACATATCAGGACGATATCATCCTAACAAATTTTGAAATAAATGTTAGGCCTCACAATTTCCTCCAATATGTCCTGGAAATCACACATCTATATATATATAAAGTTGTAGCCTCTGTCTGTTTGTTCACGAACTCCTCCTAGGGTTTTGGAGATAGACCCCCATAACCATATATATTCTGAAACTACATTACCCAGGGTACTTGGATAAGTATATTTCATTTTGATCAAAGGGGGTCCCCGGGGGGCACAAACCCCTCCCCACTGAATTTTTTTCACTTCGTTTTCAATGAAATTTAAACCATAGGTAAATGACCAGAAATGATGCCTATTCACAAAATATCAGCAAATTTCAATAATATTAAGACACCCTAATGGGGGCTAAACCCCCCTATATTGAAAATTTTGGAAGCCCATAACTTGAGTATTGGAACCTCTATTATCACGGGGTTTTTCTATTAATTAAACGTAAAACAACAACAAAAATTACCTCTCTTTTATAGAAAAATTTGGCAAATTTAGACATTTTATCTATGACAAAACATCACTAGAATTATGGCAAGAAAAATTATAAGTTAATGCCTCTACTTTTTTAACATTTTCATTTATTTATTTTTTTTCAGACATCCATTATGCCACGGTAAAGAAAGTCCAGTTATGCAAATACTCCACATGCACAAAGGATGAGGCTTCGTCGTCAATCTGAAAGCTGTGATGCAAGGGAAGAACGACTTTCTAGGCAAAGACAGAGGCAAACAGAGTCTCGGCAAAATGAAACCTTGGGTGAGCATCAAGAAAGACAGGAGCAAGATAGATTTCGCCATATAGTTGCAAGAAGAAATGAGTCTGAAGAAGAGAGACGACAGCACTTGATTGCTGATAGAAACAGGTATCAAAATTTAGGACAACGTGAGATTCAAAATGCTAAACGTTCTGCATTACTGTATGACAAAAATGACCCATGTAACAAGGCTGCAATTGGAGAAATGACCAAACTTTGTCAGTGTGGCGCTAAGAAATTTACTGGAGAATCACTAGGAAAGTGCTGTGGAAATGGAAAGGTTACACTGGATCAATTTCCACCTCTGCCTCAGTTATTTGAAGAACTGTTCACTGGGGAAAGTCAATTCAGCAAACACTTTTTGTCAAGACTCAGGGAGTACAACTCTCTGTTTGCCATGACCAGCTTTGGTCACAAAGATGCATCTGTCCAAGGTTGGAATCCATCTGTAAGAATCCAAGGTCAAATTTACCATCAACTTGGGTCACTGATGTCTCCTGAAGATAGAAGAGCAAGATACATTCAAGTTTACTTTTTGGACACTTTGGAAGATCAACTGAGAGCAAGAGGAGAGCATCAAAACTTGAATGCTGATATATTGGAGAGAATTACAGCCTGGTTAAATGAAAATAATCATTATGTGAGGGAGCTAAAGACTGCGCTAGAGCAAGTACGGCAAGGAAACATAAATGACAAGAACATTGTAATTTGGGAAAATAAGCGTGCCCAGGGAGAACATGCTCGGCGTTTTAATGTACCAACAGGGGCTGAAGTTGCAATTTTAATGTCAAATGAGCCTACAGAAAATAGAGATATTGTTCTTCAGTTGAAACAAGGTGGATTGAGGAGAATTTCAGAGCTACATCGATCCTATGATCCTTTGATGTATCCATTGTTTTTTTCCATATGGAACAGACGGCTACCACATATATTTGCAAGGGAGAAATGGTCGGAAAGTTACACAGTTGCAGTTTTACTCTTTCCATATTATGTGCAGAGAAGGGAACTACCTCTTGCTTGGAAGGCGACTCTTCCAGCAATTCTTGGTGGATGCATACTGCAAAATAGAAACTGAAAGATTGAAGTTTTTGAGAAGAGAACAGCAAAGTTTCCGTGCTGAAAATTACTCAGATTTACGTGATAGTCTGCTTGCTGCTGATGGAGATCCAAATCAAGTTGGTCGTCGCATTGTGCTTCCAGCGACCTATACTGGTGGTCCTCGATACCTTCATGAAAAAAGGTCAGATGCGATGGCCTTTGTGAGACACTACGGAAGAGCAGATTACTTTATCACTATGACATGTAATCCACATTGGCCCGAAATTGTTGACAATTTGGCTCCCGGACAAGAGAGTCATGATCGACCAGATATTGTTGCGAGAGTCTTCAAATTAAAAGTGAAAAAGTTTATGGAACATATGAAGAAGGGAATATTTGGTACTTTACAAGCATGGCTGTACACCATTGAGTACCAGAAGAGAGGTTTACCCCATGCACACTTTCTTTTCTGGATAGCTCCAGAGCACAAAATCAAAGCCGAAGAATATGATTTGCCAATTTCTGCAGAAATCCCTAAAAAAGAGCAAGATAAAGAACTCCATAATCTGGTCATGAAACACATGATCCATGGCCCATGTGGTCCCCTAAATGAAGGATCCCCATGTATGGTCGACAGAAAATGTTCCGCGCAAGGAGCGGGTAATTCGGCTAGTCCTTAATATAGCTAAAGCTGCCTCCCGAAAGTTGGGAATGCTGTACAGATGCCGTAGCTACTTCACTCCTGAGCAGTTACTCCAAGTATATAAGGGATTCATTCGTCCTAATTTGGAGTACTGCTCTCGTATATGGGGTGGCTCTTCTTCTGTCCAAATATTAGATAGGGTGGAATCAAACGCGTTTCGTCTTATCAACTCTCCTCCTTTAGTCGACAATCTCTCTTCTCTTTCTCTTCGCCGCAATGTTGCTTCACTCTCTCTCTTTTACAGGTACTTTAACGGGCAATGTTCGGTGGATTTGGCATCCTGTGTACCGCCGGCAAGGCCGTGGGTTCGTAACACACGTCTTACCCGCGGTGCCCACCGTTTTCAGATTCAGATTTGCCCCCGAGGGGGCTAGTTTATTGGGCACCCCCTTACATCCTGTGCAAGGTGAAGCGCAGAAGCGTTTACAGCGCGCAACAGGGAAGTATGAAAAGTTCATACTTGCCTTTATGACTCGTACATTAAGGGCGTAAAAGCCTGAAGGGTCATAGGTTTTGTCAAGTTACATAAAGTGAGAGAATGAGGAGTGTGTGGGGGGAAAGTTCCCGGTACATTTCATCTGTTTATGGCAAAGAGTGGCAGGTCCCTAATAATGTCAAATGCCAGGCCTGTGACTAGGAGGTGCCCACCGTTTCTCTGTGGATGTCGATCACACGAGAATAACCCGTTAGAGTACCTCCTTCTTTCCTCACACAGCCAAACTGTGGAATGCTCTGCCTTCTTCCGTGTTTCCATACTTATACAACCTGTCTCACTTTAAAAAGCTGGTTTTCCGGCATCTTCGCGGTGTAGATTAACACAGTATAACCTTTTTCTTCTCTATTTTCAATTTCTTTTTGTTCTTCTTTTTCGTCCCCCAGGCCCCGTTGTGGGTCGTTTGACATGTGCCCGGGTGGGCTAATTACCTTAAAAAAAAGCGAGATAGTAGTGACTAATAACGATAAGCTAAAGCCTAATAAGTCACCAGGTCCCGATGATATATTTGCCAGAGTATTTAAAGGAATGTAAGAAAGAGCTTCGTATGCCCTTAGCAAATTTGTTGAAATGTCATAAAAAACGAGTGTAGTACCAGAATCCTGGAGGATAGCGAATGTAATACTGATTTTCAAGAAGGGAGGTAGATCACTATACTCTAACTTCCATCCAATCAGCTTAACATCAATTGTAGGCAAATAACTGGAAGCAATAATTTCAAACTCTATTCGAAATCACCTGGAGAAGCACAAATTGATCAATGATTCTGAACTTGGCTTCACAAGCGGTCGTTCATGTCTGACTAATCTATTAAAAAATATTTTCTGCTATTTTCGATACAATGGACGATGGGCACGATTATGATGTGTTATATCTCGACCTTGGAATCCCCCACAAAGGACTAATACGAAAAGAGGAGGTTCATGACATTAAGGGAGATATTCTAAAATGGATTAGGGCGTGGTTACAGGAGAGGAAACAGCGAGTGAGCATTAACTGCACTGAATCCGATTGGAGTAACGTCACTAGTGGAGTTCCCTAAGGTTCAGTACTTCGACCATTATTATTTATTATATACATAAACATAAACAACACCTACATCGTCGTAGACACCAACATCAGTAAATTTGCTGATGATACTAAAATAGGGCATGTAATTAAATCTGACAAACTACAGGAAGATCTTAACAAATTTTTCGAATGGTCTGAAAAATGGCAGATGAAATTCAATGTGGACAAATGTAAAGTACTTAGTCTAGGAGATATAAACAGAGAAACGAGATACCAAATGAAGGCGGTGCAGCAAAGAATGGCGAAAGTGATTCCGGGACTTAGGAACCTTCCATATCAAGATAGGTTAAAGAAACTAAACTTGCATTACCTAGAAAGACGAAGAGTGCGGGGAGATATGATAGAAGTATTAAAGTAGGTGAAAGGAATCAATAAAGGAGATAAAGATAAATTTCATATAATATCCGAACAGGATAGGAGTCGTAGCAACGGATTTAAGTTGGATAAGTTTAGGTTTATGAGGGAGATAGGAAGGAACTGGTTCACAAATAGGGTGATAGAGGAGTGGATCAAGTTAAGCAACTTTGTAGTAACTGCTGGAACGCTGGAATGTTTTAAAAGGAGGCTAGAGAGATTCATGGATGATAGAGAGTGGTAGTAATTCTCGACAGGAGATGCCATGCACAGGCCAACTGGCCTATTTCAGACTTCTTATTTTCTTATGTTCTTATGAACAACGATGTTGTACAGAAATCCGACTGTGAGGAAGATTTAGGAGTAATGATAAGTAGGAATCTTTAACCAAGTAAACAATGTGTATTTGCTCGAAACAAGGCTTACAAAGTACTTGGGTTCAGACAAAGTGAGTGTTAGTTACAAAACTAGCGGGTCATCCTAAAACTATATCTTGCGTTTGTGAGACCTCACTTGGATTACGCGGTTCAATTCTGGTCATCATACTACAAATTGGATATAGAATCCCAAGAAAGAATTCACAGGAGAATGACAAAACAAATCCCGGGCATTAGAAACCTTGAGTACAGAGACAGGCTAAAGCATCTTAATATGCACTACCTCGAGAGACGTAGAGTGAGAGGCAATATGATCGAGGTGTATACATGGAAGTCAGGGCTAAACACAGTGACATTACAAAGGTACTCAAACTATCCAACAAGGAGCGAACTCGTAACAATGGTTTTAAATTAGACAAATTTAAATTTAGGCGCAAAATAGGTAAACATTGGTTTGGAAATAGAGTAGTGGATGAGTAGAACAAGTTACCAAACATTGTCATTAACTCGAATATGCTGGATAGTTTCAAACATATGTTAGATGGATATATGAGCGATAGGGGTTTGGTGTAAATGGGACTGCCCAGTATGGGCCAATGGGCCAGCTGTAGTTTCCTCCATTCTTATGTTCTTTCTACACTACTCTGGAGATGTTTGGGGTACTTGGTTCTAACTACAGGAGCGAACTTAAACACCTGTTGAGTTCTGTAGGTTCTATTCAACGGAAATATACAAGGGTGCGCTTGCAAGCACAGGTAGTCCTTACACTCCTATATGGGTCAACTGACCTCTCTCTGACCTCTCAGGCGACATGTGGTAAGTGGTACATTAGCAGCTTCCAGATGTCGCCAAGCACATTTATCTAAGCGTGTGGTGACATGAAACGGGTATTGCCACATGCTACTGACTAGAGAAGTAATGTATATATATATAGAGTACATACATATTATACATACAGCATACATAATATACATACATACTCCAACACTACTGCTACACTACTACGACACTACTACTGCACTACTTCGATCCTACTACTACACTACTACTACACTTTTACAATGCTACTACTACACTACTACTGCACTACTTCGATCCTACTACTACACTACTACTGCACTACTATAACACTACTACGATACTGCTACGAAAATGCTACGACACTACTACGAAACTAATACTACACTACTACGACACTACCATGGCATTACTACGACACTAGTACGACATTACTACGACACTGCCACGACACTACTACTTCTACACTTCACTACTACTACCGATTTTCAAGTAGGGAGATAGATCACTATGCTCTAACTACCGTCCAATTAGTTAAACATCAATTTTAGTCATATTACTGGTAGCAATAATTTCAGTCTGATTTCGATATCAACACAAGAAACAAATTGATCAATAATTCCCAGCATGTCTTTACAAATGGGCGTTCATGTCTGACAAATCCGATTGGGCTAATGTCACCAGTGGAGTACCCCAAGGCTTAGTACTTGGACCATTACTATTTATAATTTACATAAATGACATGGATATAGACCTAGAAAGCAACATAAGTAAATTTGCTGACGAAACTATAATGAGGCGTGTAATTCAATCTGACGAAGACTCCGCAAAACTACAGGAATATCTAAATATATTTTTCTCATGGTCTGATATATGGCAGTTGAAATTTAACGTGGACAAATGTAAAGTACTTAACCTAAGATATGCATAAACAGAAAACCAGCCATCAGACGAACAAGGTTGATATAGAGGTAATGATAAGTAGGTATCTTAAACCAAGACAGCAATGCGCATTTGCTCGAAACAAGGCTAACAAAATATTTTGGTTCATACAAAGGAGTGTTAGTTACAAGACTTATGAGGTTATCCTAAATCTTATCTTGCGCTTGTGAGACCTCACTTGGTCTATGCACTTCAGTTTTGGTCACCGTACTGCAGAATGGATATTGAATCCCTAGAAAGCATACAGAGGAGGATGACAGGATTAATCCCGGGAATTAGGAACCTTGAGTATAGAGACAGATTAAAGCATCTGAAATTGCATTCCCTCGAGAGACGTAAGAGTTAGGGGCGATATGATCAAGATAAATGGAAGTCAGGGTTAAACAAGGGTAATATATCAAAGGTACTCAAACTATCAAACCAGAAGCGAACTCGTAGCAATGGTTTTAAATTTAACTAATTTACATTTTGGCGCGAGATAGGTAAACACTGGTTTAGAAATAGAGTAGTGGATGAGTGGTACAAGCTACCGAACATCATTATGTCGAACACGCTAGGTAGCTTTAATTACAGGTTGGACAGATATATTAGCGATAGGGGTTGGGTGTAAACGGGAATGCCCAGTATGGGCCAAAAGGCCCGTTGCAGTTTTCTCCATCCTTATGTTCTTATGTGAACGACACAGCCTTGTTCAGTCTATCGACAATAAAATTCCATTAACTTAACATAATCTCAATATGTTAATAAGAACTGATAGAAAAAACAAAATAACTCTCAGATGTGACGACACTCAAATGTGGCGGCAGGAAACGAGACTTTCACTTTTGTCTACAGAACACTATGTGGTATGGCGGCTGTATAAGACTCATCTGTCCTATTCTGCCAAGTAAATACTTCCTATGAGCGATGGTCTATGGACCCTACAGGTCCTGCATCCTCCCTTTCAGTAATAAAGTTCTGTCTCACTACAGTATTTTTTCTCCGAACAGAAATTATATTTTATGCTACTTTACTATAATTATTATCTATCTCTACACTTATAATATATTTTGTCAGTTATTTAGGTATCTTTAATTCATATATGATCTCCATTTTATAAAGGGCATACAGACGAATCGTAGATACACCTTCCACTCGTTTTTGTCCAGGCAGGATGCTATGACAGGTATATTGACACGTGCGTCCAGTGTTCCCGGTGACCCACCCCTCTCCCTCCTGCTTCGCTCCACTCCTCGTCCCCTGTGTGTTGTTCTAGTTTTTATCTGTGCCATTCACCTCAATATCAGTACGAATCCTGACTGACTAACTGATTGAATGATTGACTGATTCCCTCAATCACGTTGGAACTTTACCTCTCACAAATCTCGTAACTCTCTCTGACGCATTTCATGACTAGTTCTTGATACACCCTTCTTAATAGTAACGCTGAAAACCAGAATATAGTCATCACTTTCATTTCTAAATTGAACTTCTGGCATCCAGAATAAAAATGGGAGGAGGGAAAATGACAGCAAACACTACACAACGACATTGAAAAAAATAAAAAGTAGGTTTGGGTGCAGGAAATGTGGCTGAGTGGCGGAGGTTTGTTGTGTCCAGCTCTTGTTTCACAAGTGAGGCGGAAGGATATCTTGCGTTCACGACTACATATGAAAATATATATATATATATATATATATATATATATATATATATATATATATATATATATATATATATATATATATATATATATATATATATCATGTAGCACCACAATGAAAACGTGGAAAAGATAAATCTTGATAAAATTACACGGGGAAAAGGGAAACAACGGAGCACCTTAGCTATCGTCTTTATTCAAGACATCGACAGAGGCAACTGGATTAGAACATAAGAACATAAGAATGGAGGAAACTGCAGCGGGCCTATTGGCCCATACTGGGCAGTCCCGTTTACACCCAACCCCTATTGCTCATATAAGCATCCAACCTATGTTTGAAGTTATTCAGCGTATTCGAGTTAATAATGATATTTGGTAACTTGTTCCATTCATCCACTACTCTGTTTCCAAACCAGTGTTTACCTATTTCACGCCTAAATCTAAATTTATCTAATTTAAAACCATTGTTACGATTTCGCTCCTGGTTGGATAGTTTGAGTACCTTTGTAATGTCCCCTTTTTTAGCCCTGCCTTCCACTTATACACCTCTATCAGGTCGCCCCTCGCTCACGTCTCTCGAGGTAGTGCAAATTAAGATGCTTTAGCCTGTCTCTATACTCAAGGTTCCTAATGCCCGGGATTAGTCTTGTCATTCTCCTCTGAATTCTTTCCAAGGATTCTATATCCATTCTGTAATACGGTGACCAGAACTGAACTGCATAGTCCAGGTGTGGTCTCACAAGAGCAGGATACAGTTTTAGGATGACCTCGCTAGTCTTGTAACTAACACTCCTTTGTATGAACCCAAGTACTTTATTAGCCTTGTTACAAGCAAAAACACATTGTTTACTTGGTTTAAAGTTCCTACTTATCATTACTCCTAAATCTCTCTCGCAGTCGGATTTCTCTATGGCATCGTTGTTCATCTGGTATCTGGTTTCCCTGTTTACATCTCCTATACTGAGTACTTTACATTTGTCGACGTTGAATTTCATCTGCCATTTTTCAGACCATTCGAAAAATTTGTTTAGATCTTCCTGTAGTTTTGCCGAGTCCTCGTCAGATTTAATAACACGTCCTATTTTAGTGTCATCAGCAAATTTACTTATGTTGCTGTCTATGCCGATATCTATGTCGTTTATGTATATAATAAATAATAATGGTCCAAGTACTGAGCCTTGGGGAACTCCACTTGTGACGTTGCTCCAATGGGACTTAGCGCCGTTAATGCTCACTGGATGTTTCCTGTCCTGTAACCACGCCCTAATCCATTTAAGGATGTCACCTTTGATGCCATGTGCTTCTACCTTTCTAATTAGTCTTTCGTGGGGGACTCTGTCGAAGGCTTTGCTAAAGTCGAGATATACCACATCATAATTGTGCCCCTCGTCCACCGATTCGAAAACTGATGAAAAGAAAGGTTAATAGATTAGTTAGGCAAGAACGTCTGCTTGTGAAGCCATGCTGGGAATCATTGATCAATAGGTGCTTCTCCAGGTGATTTCGAATAGAGTTTGAAATGATTGCGTCCAGTAATTTGCCTACTATTGATGTTAGACTGATTGGGCGGTAGTTAGAGGATAGTGATCTATCCCCCTTCTTGAAAATCGGAATTACATTCGCTATCCTACAGGATTCTGGTACTACACCTGTTTTGAAGGACATGTTAAACAACTTTGCTAAGGGCTTACTAAGCTCTTCCTAACATTCCTTTGATACTCTGGCAAATATCTCATCGGGGCCAGGTGACTTATTTGGCTTTAGTTTGTCTATTTGCTTACTAACATCGTTACTAGTCACTACTATCTCACTTAATTTGTTTTCTTCACTATCTCTGAATAGAGTCGGTGCCTCGGGTATCATGTTTAAATTTTCAGTGGTGAAAACTGTTGAAAAACATTTATTCAAATTATTGGTCATTTCTCTGTCGTTATCAGTGAGCTCGCCGGTGTCTGTACAGTATTGGTGCAATCTTTTCTCGTGTTTTAGTTTGATACATTTGGTAGAATCCTTTGGGGTTTGTCTTCGCCTCCCTTGCTATCCTTACCTCATTATTCCTCTTTGCTTTCCTTATCTCGGTTTTAACCCTACTCGCCAATACCCTAAAATAGTCCCGGAGGTGAATTTCGCCACGATTTATCCTTCTACCTATAGCCTTCCTTTGGCCAATGATGTTCCTTAAATAATTATTAATCCATTTAGGGTCATTGTTGTCTGATCTGAGTTTTTTGTATGGTATGTTCTGCCTCTGTGCATTAAGTAACTCACTATTTAAATTGTCGTGGAACTCGGCAATCTCAGATCTCGTTATCAGGTCGGTGTCATCTGACAGGTTCACGGCCAAGCGCGACACCCCTTCTCTCAGCTGCCTCTTTAAACTGTCAAAGTTCGCCCTTCTGAAATCTGGTACTTTAGTGAAATTTTCCTTACGTCTGCCCTGAAAATCTAACTGGAATCTAATTTCTTTGTGATCGCTGTTTGCAAATTTGTTCCCTACCTCGACCCTGCTAATGAGGTTTTCTCTGTTTGACAGAACTAAATCGAGTATATTATTACCCCGTGTGGGTTCAGTTATATGTTGACTTAGAAAACAGTCCTGGATAGTCTCGAGAAAATCCTCTGATTCTGAATTACCTGTAAGGTCAGTCCAATCTATTTGGCCAAGGTTAAAGTCGCCTACTATACAGACTTTGTTGTGTATGGAAGCCCTGCGCATTTCATCCCAGATAAGTCGCTCTTTGACTCTATCAAGATTGGGAGGTCTATATATTACTCCTGTGATTAATTTTTCTCTACCGTCGATTAATTCTATCCAAATTGTTTCTGTATTCCGCTCAGTTTTTATTTCCTTATTATTTCACACTTCAGATTATCCCTAACATAGATTGCTACGCCGCCTCCTTTCCTGGTCTGCCTATCGGTATGGAACAGTTTGTAACCCGCAATTTGGTATTCGACTGGTAACTCACGTGTGTCTAGGTTGATCCATTTTTCAGTGAATGCAATTATATCGATTTTTTCGGTACATACCAAGGCCCTAATATCATCCATTTTGTTTCTCATACTTCTACTGTTTGCGTAGTATACATTTAAGTTAGTCGTGTTCTGAGTCCTCCCCCTTACCGCGTTTAGTTTTAAACTCCCTGTCTAATTTAGTTTTGTCATCATTCCTAACACTATTTCCCTGTAGTCTTTCACTTTGTTTACCCGCTCCCACTGCAGTCTCCTCCACCCCCGTGCTCATATGTTCTCGTAGCAGTTTAAGACTTCGATATCTTTTGAACTGCACCCTCTAGAGCTCCAGCCAGGGTTGCTACTCCATCCCTAGACAGGTGCACCCCATCCCTAGCATAAAGGTCCCTTCTGCCATAGAAGTTGTCCCAGTTGTCAATGAATGGGACTGATATTGACTTGCAATATCTGTCAAGACGGTCGTTGACACCAACCGCCCTTGACAACCATTCACTGCCAACTCTCCTTCTAGGCAGGACACAGCATATGATAGGGATCCCTCCCTTAGTCCTAATACGATCTAAAGCTGCCTTGAACTTTTCAAGAAGCTCCTCGCTCCCACACCGGCCAATATCATTGCCTCCTGCACCGAGGCAGATAATGGGTTTGTTCCCATTACCAGACAAGATATTGTCCATCCTGTCAATTATATCCCCCACCCCAGCTCCTGGCAAACACACCCTCATCCTATTTTTGTTTTTACCACAAAAGGCCCTGTCCATGTACCTTACCTGTGAGTCACCAACAATTAAAGTTTTTATACCTTCCTTGTCATCCCTGTCCCTGACTGTACTAACGTCCAATTCGTCTATCAAGGGACTGAACGTGTTGGTATACTTAGCTGTTTGTCGTTGTTGTCGTATCCTTGGTGTACTTCTTCACCACCAGCTTCGTCTTCCCACTACTCACAACTTTCCACTCGCTTGAGTTTTCGTCAGACACTGGCTTTACTCGTCCAGTCTCCCCTTTTAACTTCGCCAGCTCTTCTTTTAATTTCAGGTTCTCCAACGTGGCCCTCTCAATTTCTTCATTGGCCTTGGCCAATTTTTCCATGGACCACTCCAGTTTGGTCAACAAACTCTCATACCCAAGACCGCACATAGCACTGGCCATATCTGAAAATTATCCCTCCGGAGCTAACCCTGCCGTGACCTTTCCCCTAGCGAGGGTCAGATTTTTGCCAGTTCCACTTTGGGCATTCAACATAGAACTGTCCATGAGAGAAGCAGGAAGCACCAGGTTTAGGCCAACGATCTTTAGGGACTGTCCTGGCTTTGTAGATGGTCATGTAAAGCTCACTTTAACCGGGAACTGGGGGTCGCTTGAGCTCAAATGGCAGGTCAGTGGTGATGAGAGGTATCATTGGTATAAAAACGTCTCTCCTTTAGCTTTTCCTGTCAGTATTGTAGCTTCAGTACATGTGGCATAATGTTTTTCACCACCTGTCTTGTGCCATTGCAGAGCCTTGGTGGTTCAAGATTTCTTAAGAGCATTGTAGGTTCCAATCTTGAGAGTGAGGGTGCTGAGGAGGCATTCAGCGGGCTCCAAAGTGGGAATTCTGCAGGGGTACTGGACACATTTTGGTCTGGTCGATTACTGTATCAATAGATTTGAATGAGGCCTCACTGCCTGGAAGCTATCTGAGTAAAGCCATGTTGATTTCAGCCACTTTATTTCATTCTTTGGTGCCAGAATTGCGCGTTCACGCAGCCACTTGGGAATCCTTGTAGTGGTGGATAATGGTTGGGTAGACCATGTTAGTGAGCTCAGTTGAGGACAACACAACATTTCCACATCCGTGAGGAATGATTATTTGTCCTTCCTGAATCAACAGGGGAAAGTTCCATTCCCAATCTGTAGTAGAAGGTTTGCAAACCGTCCAGCATCCTGATCTCTTGTAGATGTACTCTCATGTTTGTGGATAGGATGAGTGTCTGAACACTTAACATAGAACATAGAACATAAGAATGGAGGAAACTGCAGCGGGCCTATTGGCCATACTGGGCAGTCCCGTTTACACCCAACTCCTATTGCTCATATGAGCATCAACCTATGTTTGAAGCAATTCAGCGTATTCAGTTAATGATGATATTTGGTAACTTATTTCCCATTCATCCACTACTCTGTTTCCAAACCAGTGTTTACCTATTTCACGCCTAAATCTAAATTTGTCTGGTAAAACCATTGTTACGAGTTCGCTCTGGTTGGATAGCTTGAGTACGCTGTAATGTCCCTTTGTTTTAGCCCCTGCCTTCCCACTTATACACTCTATTAGGCATTGCAGCAATGCCTGGGGATGTCACAGCAAGAGCAATTTTTCCTGATGACGTACATTTGGCCAACAGAAGGTTGATCAAAAATGTTTTCCTGTCCCGCCAGGTGCAGCAGAAGATCATACCTCCCTGCTCGCTTGTATCGCTTGCAAGATCTATTCATAAGCATTTGCTTGATCAGGCACCGGGTGGGGATCATTTTCTTCAACAAAATTCACAGAACTTCCAACTGAGTAGTCTGTCTCTCTGAGCAACTCCCTGTTTGCAGCTACTGAGTTTCTTCTCGGTTTTGGGAAGCAATCCAGGAAATCAGTCAAGTTTTTTCCGCATAGCTCCATCATTTTATATTCCAGCCCTGGTGAACATGTCATCCATGAACTCAATCTCTTGACCAGGATGTTCTCTTCTTGCTTGATGAAGCAGATCCACTGAAAGACTTTCTTGGTGTTTCCAGAGCTGGCTTGGGTTGGAAAAGAATCCACATGTAACATTCATGATGGCAAACAGGTTTCCTCATTCTCATTGGCGATTGGTGGTTGCTGCCTCTTCTAATGTGTCATCTTCCAGTGACCATCATCTTCCAGTAGGCCAAGGAGATTGCAGCTTTACTGATGGGAACATGCAGACTTGTCCATTCACTGTCTTTGGCGAGTGCTGCATATGATGTTGGGCCACGGATAATGGTGCAAAAAGTAGTCTCAAACAATAGCATTCAAAGTTGTTAGGGTGAACCAGTAGCACATCCCAAAGCATTGTCTGACTTTATCCCTGGATATCCTTCAACATCGGATCCTTGAGCTCTTCTCAGGAACTTCTTCATTGAAGCCTGCCATATGTAGAAGTGGGTACGTCAACATACAGGAGTATTTGAGCAAACTCATCTTCCTGTAAGCAAGAATGCAGTGAGAGTCGTACCAGCAGGATTTGCCATTTGATTTGGAGAGACTCTTCTGTAAGTATACTATTGTCCATTTCAGGTGAACAGCCAGATGAACTACTGTTGGACATAGTTCGTGTATGGGAAAATTTAAAAGTCTCATAGGGCTTCATTGCTGCATATTTTAACGGCCTGCTGAAACTGTATACTCATCATGATTTCCCATCCTTTTCAATGCAAGATCGCTTGGTCAGCGCCTTTGTTGACGTATGTGTCTACTGTTATTTCACTGTCTGTTCCAGGTCGTAACACTGCTGTAAAAGCCTCCATCGCCTGGCGCTCTTCTCTGTACTGAGGATAGCCATCTTCTCCCTCTGAGTATCCTTTATCAGGTCTTTTGGGATATTTTTGGTGCAACGTCCATTTTCATGCATGGAGAGTGTCTGTTGAATGGTGAACATGGCCCATGAATCATTTCTTCTTGATAATCTCATAGACAACTGGATCTTCTTCTGGATCCAAGGAAACTATGCTCGTATACAGTTGTTGTCAATCATGTTCGATTAAAGTTTGTCTTTCAACCAGATCAAGACATGGGCATGTGGTAGACCTCGTTTCTGACATTCAATATGTGAAGTACATATAGCACCGTGTAGCAGGGACAAAGATTGATGGTTTTCAAGCAGAGTCCATGAGTTTGATTACTTTCTGACGAAATACTCTCGCAATAATGTCATGCCGATGTTGTCCTTTCTGGCTTTCCATTAGAGCTTCTGTTATGTCAGTCCATACAGGGTTGCATGTAAGTAATGAAGAAGAGATCTGGTCGTCCATAGTTTGACGTAGGTCATGGCATCCCAGAAAAGTGAACAAACAGACAGACAGACTTCTTTGTTATATATATATATATATATATATATATATATATATATATATATATATATATATATATATATATATATATATAGTTCATCACAACATATAACACCACCCATCATCACTACATATAACATCATCCATCATCACTACATATAACACCATCCATCATTACTACATATAACACCATCCATCATCACTTCATATAACACCACCCATCATCACTACATGTAACCACATCCATCATCACTACATGTAACATCATCATCCATCATCACTACATATAACACCATCCATCATCATCACTACATATAACACCATCCATCATCACTACATATAACACCATTGTTACGAACCCCGCCACCAATTGTCATGATCTACCTACCCAGCACTACGAACCACGCCATCTATTGTCTTGATCTACCTACCCAGCACCACGAGCAACGCCATCTAGGGACGAAACACGAGTATGACTCGTCTAAGTTACCACTCCCGGGTTTCCCTTCTCCATATCCTGGTTGTTGCGTCACCTCCTCAAAGTCTTCTTTGTCAGCTCCAGTTCGAGGAGAGTTCAGTTCACTCTGGGAAGTGACCACAGGATCACCTATCCTAGAACCCTACAGCACAGTGACTACCTACCGTCTTCTACAATACTCAGCCTTACTCGTCAGCCGTCTCAGCTCCGCACTTAAGTATATGTAATCTTATATTGCCTCCCCCACCTCCACCTTGCTTCAAATTATTGTATGTTGTATAAATATGTATATACTGTTAATGTTTAGGTTAAGTATGGTTAAGGGTAAATTATAGAAAGCTGAATATTTTGTTAAGGAATTTAAACCATCATTATTAATAAATACAAACTCGTGATCCTTTTTTCTACCCTTTTATAGTCCGATTGTCTTTGTTTTGTTTTTTGTTGCCTGTTGGGATCTGGGTAGACTTTTAACTATATTCAAATCCCCTAACCTGTACACCATCCATCATCATCACTAAAGTATATAACACCATCCATCATCATCACTACATATAACACCATCCATCATCATCACTACATATACACCATCCATCATCACTACAGATCGGTAAAGTAATTTTGAGATTCAAAGAGACACAATACAAACACACACAAACAGATATTTCTTTTGTTATATATATATATATATATATATATATATATATATATATATATATATATATATATATATATATATATATTTATATATATATATATTTATATATATATATATATATATATATATATATATATATATATATATATATATATATATATATATATATATATATATATATATATATATATGTAACCGGTCGGAATTTACTGGACTTTATTTTCTCACTTGACTTGGGGTTTATTAAAGATTAATAGATGGTAATGGCAGTGGAAGCGCCCCTTTGAGAAAAATCCCGAACCAGCACAAGAACACTCTAAATCTACTAAAATAAATGTAATTGTCTGTGACCCGTGGAAGGATAGCGTCTGTGACTGGGATGAATGAGACACATTGTAAAATTTAGACACTTATATTCCCTCCAACACTACAAACACAATCAAATAATGGTACACCAATATGCGCACCTCTTAAATTAAACTTTAAACACTACTCTGGGGAATAAAAGTTATACATGACATAGAAATTATTAGAAACACAGGCAACAATAAATTTAAAGTATTAAGAAATGTTGCTTGCACACATGAAACAGGCCTTAAGGCTTTCAACAAAATAATATCCAGCACTGAGAAAATGGTACTCAAAAATAAGAAATTAATAACTTACAATGAATAAGTAAGCCTAAGGGCACTCAACAAAATTATATCACCCCAACAGATGCACACTTCCTAACCTAACTTAACCACTACTCTGGGGAACAAAGGTTATACCTGAGATCGGAATTATGAAGAAAAATTAGATGCATTAAAAGAATCAAATCACAGTATCACTCTGGTTCCACTTAGTGACACAAACATTCAAAAACAATACTATCAAAATTATGTAAGAAATATTAAACTACACACGTCAAGATAATATCAGTAACTGAGAAATGGTATTAACTACCCCCAAATATATTGTCACTATTATTGGTTTGTTACTGGGTCCACCAATACCCGTGAACTATGCTTCCTAACCAAACACACACACAGATTCCACCTGCACTCCGTAGTCGTTTCAGGCACAACCAACAGGCACCCGTAGTTTAAGGCCCAAATCAGCCTTTCTCAACCTTGGAAAGTGTACCTCTAACTCCACTGACTCTTGGCCCCAGTGTGCGGCCCTGTATCACTCAGCTAGCTTCACTTTACCCCCGGTACATCCATAAAGCGGAAGGGAGTGAGCCAATCAGACCTTGTACAGTTGAGAGAAGCTTTAGCTTCCCGTTAGCAAGAGGGTTTCACTAAGCTGCTCGAGACATGTGGTGTTGTGAGCCGAGGTAGAGGAGGGCTGATGACCCCAACGATTGTCCCGTCGTCAGCTGGGCACCCAGGATGCTAGATTCCCTCAAGAGATCCTTTGATACCCGGCTAAACAGTGACAGGCCTACACTGATTGGTCCAATGGCGACAATCGCCACCCTCAATCATCAACGGCAGTCAATCTCTCGCGGTCATCACTCTCGCAGTCAATTTCTCACAGTCAAACTCCGGTCAAGTGGGTTCTGACGCAAACCCTGAAATGAACTCACTGTTAGCTCTTGTTCACTTTACCACTGCCCTATCTAACCCTGTCTGAGATCGAATGAGACTTACTTGTTATACTGCAATAGTGCAACACAGGTGACTAGGCCACGTGACTATTTCTGTGACGGACGCGCAGGGACGTCTTGTTTGTCTCAATGCTCCCCGTGACTGAGGACCAGCCAGCGTCGCGTCTCCTCTCAAGGCGTAAGCTTAGGCCTACGTGACATATTTTCCGCCTAACTAATAACTCCTTGGGACACCCTAACATTATTCAGACTGATAAACGATCTATAATAATTTCAAATTCAATAATAGTCCCTTAACTTCATGAATCGCATCATTATTAATTCGGCAAATTACATTTAATATCATATAGGCCTAGTTCCACAACCTCCCACTATGTGCAGGGAGCGCTCTCTTCCCTCAGACGACCTTGAAAGCTCAGTATTGCCAATGGCGGGCATTTGAAATTACTCTGAAATTTCTGAATATTACATATATATATATATATATATATATATATATATATATATATATATATATATATATATATATATATATATATATATATATATATATATATATTTATATATATATGATAATACATGAAAGAAGAAAACAGTCAGTATTTTCAACAATGTTTTTACGTGCCTTGAGAATTTGCAGTCCGGAATTCATCGATGAGGAATACAAATATATATATAATATTGGCTCAAACCTTAAATACCCTAGATCTTTCATAGACAAATGCTTAAACATTACTAAGAAAACTTTTTATAGAACTGACCCCAAGCCCACCCATGACCATAAGAATATCTTAATATTACCATTTCACAAAAATTTCTCACACATTCCTGCACAGCTAAAAACCTGGAACGTCAATGTGGCATTTAAAAACTCATGCACTGTTAAACAAATGTTAATCAAGAACTCCCCCAACAACACAATTGGTGCATTTATAAAGTTCCTTGCAAGGAATGTAATATGTTTTACTTAGGCCAGACAGGTAAAGATCTTGCAACTAGAATTAAACAACACAAATACAGTAGGATGAGGCCAGAATCCAATGCTCTGTTTGTTCATTTGAGGGATAACAAGCATTGCATTGACTGGGATAATGCCTCCTCAATATTACCATGTAAGTTCAATTGGATAGTAGGAACATCATAGAATCTAGTCTTATTAAACATACCGAAGCATTCAACATGAATTTGAGTAACGGTATGTACAAGCTGGACAATTTTGTAATTAAGAAGATTTGTGATCAGGTGAGAAGGCTGGTCACTTGACCATCTGACCTGACCACCAACCGTTGTGTGCTATTTAAAGATTAGTAGGGTATTACTAATACCTGACCATTGTGGACCTGGTCTCACCCTCCTCTGTATATATACACCTTGATTTGTATTACTCTCTCTAGTCTGTACTCACCCCTGAAGATGTGAATTACACGAAAGCGCTTGGGAACTTCGTGTTTTCTTCTTTCCTTGTGGTTATCAGCATATACCTAGATCACGCGCACCTACAGTGATTTACTTGCATATATATATATATATATATACTAGCAGAATTGCCGCCCTCCTCGCGGCTCTTTCGCTAGGCCACGGTAGGACACCACCCTCCGGGAGGCTCCACATTGTCTCACTGTAGTGCATTAAGGTAGACAAAATTTTTAGTTTTGCCATTAGCAGCAAGTATGTACAGATTTTTGCCAGTTCCCACTCTGGAGCATCCAACATAGAACTGTCCATGAGAGAAGCAAGGAAATCACCATGTCTACGCCAACCATCTTTAGGGACTGTCCCTGGCTTTTGTAGATGGTCATGGCAAAGCTCACTTTAACCGGGAACTGAAGTAGCTTGAACTCAAATGGCAGGTCAGTGGTGATGAGAGGTATCCTTGGTATAAACACGTCCTCTCCTTTAGTTTTTCCTGTCATTATTGTAGCTTCCAGTACATGTGCCATCATGTTCTTCACCACCAGTCTTGCGCCATTGCAGAGGATTGGTGGTTCAAGATTTCTTAAGAGCATTATAGGAGTTCCAATCTTGAGGGTGAGGTGGTGAGGAGGCATTCCAATGGGCTCCAAAGAATTAAGGAATTCTGCAGGGTACTGGACTGCTTGATCCTGGTCGATTATTGTATCAACAGATTTGAATGAGGTCTCACTGCCTGGAAGCCGTCTGAGTAGTCATGTTGATTTCAGCCACTGTTTCATTCTTTGGTGCCAGAATTGCACGTTCACGCAGCCACTTGTGATCCTTGTAGTGGTGGATAATGTTTGGGTAGGCCATGTTAGTGAGCTCAATTGAGGACTTTACAACATATCCACATCCTTGAGGAATGATTATTTGTCCTTCTGAATTAAAGAATTCTGCAGGGTACTGGACTGCTTGGTCCTGGTCGATTACTGTATCAACAGATTTGAATGAGGTTAGTTTAACGTCATTTGAAGCGCTTTTAATGCCATTTGAAGTAGGTTTAACGTATTTGAAGTTGGGTTAACGCCATTTGAAGCTCGTTTCACTGACTGGCAAAATAACCCTCAGTCTCGAACCAAAGCTGATACCTTCCGCAAGAAAAAAGCTGTGGCCCAGCAGAACTTTGCAATCTAAAGAATAACTGGTTTAAAAATAAATCATGTGAAACACAAAAGTTTGCAGATCAACACATGATGCGCGAATTTTTAAATTCAACCAAAACATTGTATGGCCCAATCACTCGTGGCACAACCCCCCTCCGCTCATCCGACGTTAACTTCTTTCAGCCCTGGAAAGAGCACTACTATTTATTGCTCAACCGAAACACCGATGTGGATGTCCTGACTACACAGCAGGTCCCTTTGCATCCAGAGATGGCTGAGCTACTGTCATCAAACAGATAAAAAGAATAAGAAAGCCTCAGGGCCTGGTGGAATCCCAGCCGAGGTGTTTTGAGCAGGAGGACCTCTGCTACCAGCTGTCTCCACTCTCTCCTGGAGAATATATGGGAAAAGGAAGAAATCCCCCAAGCTATTTAAGACGCCTACATCATCAATATTTATAAGAACAAGGGAGACCGGTCAGACTGTGGTAACTACCTCGAGATCTCGCTGCTTCCCATAGATGGCAAGATTATTGCCCGAGTCCTCTGAACAGACTTCTTCCAGAGGCGTAAAATTTCCTCCGAGAATCTCAGTGTGGCTTTAGACCATCACATGGCACCACACATGATCTTTGCTGCATGCCAGATACAGGAAAAATGCATGGAACAGCATAGTAGCCTGTAAATGTCTTTCATGGACCTAACCAAGGCCTTTGACTCGATGAACAGGGAAGCCCTGTGGAGGACCCTCAGCCGCTTTGGCTGCCCACGAAAATTCATAGCCATTGTGAGGCAACTCTACGATGGCATGAACGGCTATGTCCTGCACAATGGCACCCAGTCTGAGTTCTTCCCCGTCCAAACAGCTGTATAACAAGGATATGTACTGGTATCAACTCTCTTTTCCATTTTCTTGGTTGTCTTCCTTACTCGTGCCAGTGCCAATTTCTCCGGCGGGGTGGACATCGAGTACCGGATGAAGGGTCTTTTCAATATATGACGACTCCAGGCAGGAACAAAGGTGTCGGCAGCCTCCATTACTGAACTTCAGTATGCAGAAGACCTCACCTTGGTCACTCGCACTGAACGGGACCTACAGGAGATCCTAAACGCCTACACAGATGCGAATTCACACTTCGGCCTTGAGATGAATGTAAGTAAGACTCACATTCTCTTTCAGCCTGCCCCTGGTTCAGCTACACCTCCACCATCCATCCAGCTAAACGATACTACCCTCTCCATTGTTACACACTTTTGGTATCTCTGCTCCCACCTGCCCACGACCACGGATATCGATGAAGAGATTCAGCATCGGATCAGATGTGCATCTTCAGCCTTTGGCAAACTCCGTTACCTGTGTTTTCTGCTGTAGGGAGCTGGAATTATCGAGAAAGTTGCACGCATATCAAGCAGTGGTCTTCCCCACCCTGCTATATGGCAGCGAGACATGGGTCACTTACTGGAGGCAACTCAAAGCATTTGAAAACGTACTCTACATTCCATCCTCCGAGTTCGCTGGAAAGACAAGAGAACAAATGCCAGTATTCTCGGTGACACCAACCGGATGGGAATTGAGGCTACCATTTACCCATGAACAACTATCCTGGACTGGCCATGTTATTCGCATGAACGACAGTAGACCGCTAAAGCAGCTACTTTACAGTCACCTAATGAATAATAAACATAACGCTGGTGGGCAACTGAAAAAGTATAAGCATAGTCTTTAGACAAACGTGAAAAGGTGCTAAATCGACCCCTGCAAGAGAGAATAAAATTTATAGGTGACGGAAAGCAAAACACCGATGACGTTGCCAGAAAGTTTGGAAACAAGATGCGTGTGGGATAATTGTCTTTGGCAGTCAGATCTCTCACAGAGGATCCTCTGGTGGGGTTTTGCCAATAAACAGAGAAACATTAAAACAACTGAAGGAAAAACATCCCCCTGCAAATGAGGAGGAAGGCATCAGGTTCCAGGGTGATTATATCTCTCCTAAAGCTGTCCCATTCGAGAAAATAACAGGTGGGATGGTGTGGAAAAAAACAGTGAAAACTCAGGGAAGGGCAAGCCCTTCAGGCTTGGATGCAAACGGTTGGAGATTCATCCTCAGCACTGACAAGTTTGGCGCCGTAGCAAGTGATCTCTGCACTGCCATCGCAGCCCTTGCAAGAAAGCTAGCAACCTCGTTCTGCCACCACCTGCATGCTCTGACGGATTGTCGCCTCATTCCCCTGGACAAGAACCCATGATGTAGGCCTATAGGGGTGGGGGAAGTGCTGAGGCGGATGATCGAAAAATGCATAATAGAGGTGGCAAAGGATGATTTCAGGGCAGTTGCAGGGAACCTGCAACTTTGTGCTAGCCACCAGGATGGAGTGGAAGCTGCCATTCACGCCATGAGAACGATATTTGAGCAGTTTCATTGTGAGGCAGTTCTCCTGGTTGACGCTTCCAATGCATTCAACATACTTAACCCAAAGCTACACTGTAAAACATTAAGAACAAGTGTCCAAGTTTTGCAATGTATGTTGAAAACACTTATAGGAACCCATCAGACCTCTATATAACACACATCAAGGCTCTAAGAGAAGGTATGGGCTTCCAGCATTGCTGGGGTTATACAGGGCGGTATGAATGCATTGATCCCATCTTCTACCAAAACTTTCACATTACAATCATGGTTTGATCGCTCCTGCTCTCCTGCTTGCAGGGTGAGAGATAGGGCATATCGAGCTATGAAACTATCTCCTTCTCCTATTACCCACACCTCTTTCATTACTTCTAGGAATCATTGTAAGGCTATTATTCGTAGGGCCAAGCGGAACATTATTAAAAGAAAGACAGCTGTCCTGACTAATTCTTCCTCTAGTAAATCTTTCTGGTCCTTAACTAAAAACATCTGTAACAACTTCTGCACGCCTTCTTTTCCTCCCCTCTTCCGTCCCAATAACTATAGCCAACTCTCCCTCTGATAAAGCCAACCTCTTTGGCACCTTATTCTCCTCTAATTCCACCTCAGACGATTCCACACTATCCCTCCTACCCCTGCACCTCCTACTGAACCTATGCGGAACAGTATTAAAAGAAAGACCGCTGTCCTGACTAATTCTTCCTCTAGTAAATCCTTCTGGTCCTTAACTAAAAACATCTGTAACAACTTCTGCACGCCTTCTTTTCCTCCCCTCTTCCGTCCCAATAACTATAGCCAACTCTCCCCCTGACAAAGCCAACCTCTTTGGCATCTTATTCTCCTCTAATTCCACCTTAGACGATTCCCACTCCATCCTTCCTACCCCTGCACCTCCTACTGAACCGATGCACTTTCCTATAATCTCCACTCGCAGGGTTGCCGGTGTGTTAGCCAGGTTGGATGTGAGTAAGGCGCATGGACCGGACGGAATACACCCTCGTGTTCTGAGGGAGTGTGCTGAAGCCCTGGCCCCTGTGCTTGCTCGCCTTTTTCGCCTTTGCCTCAAAACCCAACTTTTCCTTCTTCTTGGAAGCATGCCTTGGTTTAGCCCAACCCGAAGAAGGGTGACCATTCTAATCCATCTAACTATCGCCCCATTGCCCTAACTTCATCCCTCTCTAAGATTTTCGAAACTATCTTGAACTCCCATTTTCTCCGTCACCTTGAACGCCTTACTCTTTTGTCAGATCACCAGTATGGCTTTCGCCATGCGAGATCTACTGGTGATCTGCTCTCCTATTGCACCCATCTTTGGTCATCCTCTCTTAGGGATTATGGGGAAACTTTTGTCGTGGCTCTCGACATCTCCAAAGCATTTGACAGGGTATGGCACAAGTCTTTGCTATCTAAAATTCCCTCTTTTGGTTTCTCTAGCCCACTTTGTTTTCTCATCTCTAGCTTCCTTGAGAACCGATCCTTGGCAGTTGTTGCCGAGGGATCGATTTCTCGCTCTTTCTCTACCAGTAGTGGCGTCCCAAAGGGTTCTGTTCTTTCACCAACTCTCTTCCTTCTGTTTATCAATGATTTACTTCACACTACAACTAATTCTATCCATTCTTACGCTGATGATTCTACTCTTCACTCTTCCTCACATTTTCTCCTTCCTACTAACTCCCCAACTAGATCTGTTTCTAGAAATGATATCATTACTTCTATCAACGCGGATCTGTGCAGCATCTCTGAATGGAGAGGTACAAACTTGGTTAAGTTCAATAGTAATAAAACTCAATATTTACCAATTACACTTTGTAAATTAGACGATCTCCCACCAATCACATTTTAGGACGCTATCATACTCCCAATTTCTGAAATAAATATGTTAAGCCTCACCATTTCCTCCAATATCTGGGGTGGCTCTTCTTCTGTCCAACTATTAGATAGGGTGGAATCAAAGGCATTTCCTCTAATTAACTCTCATCCTTTAGTAGACAAAATCTCTTCCCTTTCTCTTCGCCGCAATGTTGCTTCACTCTCTCTCTTTTACAGGTACGTTAACGGGCAATCTTCGGTGGATTTGGCATCCTGTTTACCACCGGCAAGGCCGTGGGTTCGTAACACACGTCTTGCCCGCGGTGCCCACCGTTTCTCTGTGGATGTCGGTCACACGAGAATAACCCGTTATAGTACCTCCTTCTTTCCTCACACAGCCAAACTGTAGAATGCTCTGCTTTCTTCTGTGTTTCCATGCTCTTATAATCTGTCTCACTTTAAAAAGCTGGTTTTCCGCCATCTTCGTGGTGTAGATTAATACAGTATAACCTTTTTTTTTTATTTACAATTTATTTCCCTTCTTTTTTTTTTCGCCCCCAGGCTCCGTTGTGGGTCGTTTGACCTGTGCCCGGGTGGGCTAATTCCCGTACAAAAAAAAAAAGTCAACTGAAGGAATAACGCAAGGGGACCCTGTTGCAATGGCAATGTACGCGAATGGCCTATCCATGCTCCAATACACAATAAAATTTGAAACAACCGCAGTCAAGCAAGTGGCATATGCCGAGAACCTTACAGGAGCTTGAAAAGTGGAGGACATCAAAAAGTGGTGGGACCTGATAACATCATACAGTATGGTCCACAAATAGGGTATCACCCAAATGCCAGTAAAACCGTCCTCAATGTGAAACCAGAACACTATGAACGGGCAGTGGATGTGTTCGTTGGAAGTGAGGTCAAAATAACAAAAGACGGCCAAAGACACCTAGGTGCAATAATCGGCACGAAGGACTTCAAGACCAAGTACATCATGGGAAAGGTAAATGAGTGGTTCAGGAAAATCCAAGCTCTGTCGGATATTGTTAAAACAGAGCCACATGCGGCTTTTGCGGCATTCACCCACGGAGTCAAGCATGGCTGGAACTATCTGATGCGCACTTTCCTTGATTTCGGACCCATCCTCCACCCTCTGGAAGAAGCCATCAGCGTCAATTTCATTCCAAAATTATTGAACCACATCTACTTTATCCCAGCAGAAAGGTCACTACTTGCACTACAACTCTAGACTGGGAGGTATAGGAATGACCAATCCAGAGCAGATTGTTGCCACCGAACATCAGAACTCAGTCAAGCTCACGGCAGCCGTCACTGACCACATAATAGCTCAGAATGCAAAAGGGGAGGTGGATACCAGTGAAGTAAACAAGATTCGAAGGTCGATTAAGACAGAAAGACAGCACGGCCAATGTGATAAGTTACAGCAACTGATGCTGCAAGTGCCAGAGAATTTGAAGAAAAAATATAGCTATAGTGCAGGAGGTGGGAGCCCCGAACTGGCTAACTACGTTACCGAAAAGGGCAAAAAGTTTCTGTCTTAACAAACAAGAATTTACAGATGCCATTGCTCTGAGGTACGGTAGGCCAGTGGAAGGTTTGCCCTCCTAATGCGTGTGTGACTCATCCTACGACGTCGAACAGGCCATGGTGCGTAAGAAAGGGGGCTTCGTATGCATGAGGCACGACTAAGTAAAGGATCTCACTGTAAATATGTTGAAGGAAATCTGTCATGATGTCAGACTAGAACCGACCCTCCTGCCACTGGACATTGAAAATTTCCAACATAGGATTTCAAACACATCCAACGAAGCCCGTATGGACGTCAGTGCTCGAGAATTCTGGATACAGAGACAGCAAGCCTTTTTCGACAAAAGGATTTTTTATCCCATGGCCGCATGTCACCGTAACCTAGCTCTCGATGCTGCACACAGGAGGAACGAGAACGACAAGGTTAGGGCATATGAGGAGATAATTCAGAAAGTTGATCAAGGTTGCTTCACTCCTCTGGTGTTCACAACCTCTGGTGGGATGGGACCAAGTGCAAGATGCTTCTATGCAAGACTCACAGAGGTGTTATCCGAACCGAAGCAGCAGCCCAGAAGTTATGTTACAGCTTGGTTGAGATGTCGACTGTCCTTCTCTCTCCTTAGGTCTGCTTTGTTTTGCCTCAGGAGAACGAGAGCATCGGCCCCAAAGCCGACAACAGCTGCAGATATTGACTACGAGGCAACAGTCATTGAATGCTGTATAGATCTGAGGCTCAACTAACTCAACACAGCTAGGGTAGCTACTTATGTATTAGGATGGTTAATTTTAAGGTACTAAAATGGCGGCAAAGGTGTTGATATTGGGGGAGGCTGGAAGCCACGTTAAAAAAAAAGAAGAAAAAGTATTATTATTATTATTAGTAGTAGTAGTAGTAGTAGCAGTAGTAGTTTGTACCACCCAAACGCCAGGAAGTACTTCCTCACTGTGAAGCCAGAACGGGCAATGGAGGTGTTCAGTGGAAGTCAGGTCAAAATAACAAAGGATGGCCAAAGACACCTAGGCGCAGTAATCGGCACGACAGACTTCAAGACCGTGTACTTAACAGGAAAGGTGTGTATTAGCCCTTGTCTCATGGCAATAAAAATTATATAAATTTGGGTTAATACATTTAGTTTATATAATACTGTAATCTTCCATAAGCTGTGAGGTGCCTTGTCCTGTTCAAGTGAGGGGAAATTCCTTAGTAGGCTGACCTTGAGATTGTAGAGTTAACCCGGCATCTCCTTCAGAGGGCCCCTCTTCTCAGAGATGCCTCCCCTCACAGGCCCTGTCCTCAGGACCTCAGTTCACACTTGACTCCCACGAGAATCGGACGGTCCCAGCTTAGCTTAAGTAACACTCACAGCTTACAGTGTTAATTATGGAGCTTATACTAATAGCCTGTGACGTTTTCAGTTTATCAGTAAATGGAGAAAAGACCATTTTGGGTTTGTAACTTAACCCCTTAACTTATTTATATATAAGCCAAGTTAAAAGGGAGCTCTACCCAAAGCTTATATAGGTAAATGAGTGGGTTAGGGAAATCCAAGCTCTGTCTGAAAATGCTAATACAGAGCCACATGCGGCTTTTGCGGCATTCACCCATGGAGTCAAGCATTGCTGGAACTACCTGATGCACACTATCCCTGATGTCGGACCCCTCCTCCACCCTCTGGAAGAAGCTATCAGCATCAATTTCATTCCCAAATTAGTAAAACACCCTCTCTTAACCCCAGCAGAAAGATCACTCCTTGCACTACCACCGAGACTGGGAGGAATGGGATTGACCAATCCAGAGGAGATTGCTGCCACCGAACATCAAAACTCAGTTAAGCTCACGGCAGCCCTCACGGACCACATAATAGCCAAGAACGCAACAGGGAAGGTGGATACTAGTAAAGTAAATATGATTAGAAGGTCCATTGTGACAGAACGACAGCACGGCCAGTGTTAAATTGAGGCAACAGTTGCTGCAAGTACCAGAGAATTTGAAAAAAAAGTAGCTATAGCGCAGGAGGTGGGCGCCTCGAACTGGTTAACTACAGTACGTTACCGATAAGGGCAAATGGTTTCAGTCTCAATAAACAAGAATTTAGAGATGCCAATGCTCTAAGGCAGTGGTTCTTAACCTGGGGGGCGCGCCCCCCTAGGGGGGCATAGGTAATTTCCAGGGGGGGCGCAAACCCTAGAGAAAAAGTAGGAATTTCTCTAATTATAATTATAGTTATTATTCTCTTAACAAGAGCGTGGGCTAATATTGAGAAGTTTATGAAAAATGCAAAAGTATCGCCTTATAACTTTAGTTTTCTATAGGCTACTTTTTTTACTTAGGGCTTACCATTTTCTGTACTTATTGACCCCCCTCCCTATCCCTCGAAACCCATGGGGGGGGAGGGTTTACTCGTCCTGGACCTGTATACTGCTCGTTGGTGACTGGTGAGCCCCGTTCTCTCCCAGTCTTCTGCACACGTCCGTGGCAATAATTCCTCTTCTCTCACATTTATTCAGTTAAGGCTGTTGAGGTATGTTTTATCCCAGTTGTTATATTTACCTAAAAATAGTAAGCAGCCATAAGTTTATTGGTGAATTGTGAACATGCATGTGTTGCTCTGTTTGTTATTTGCAAGTTTTGAATTCCGTTTGTATTTTATCAGAAGTTGGTGGTGCTTAAAGTCATGTGGTGGTAACAGGTGGTTATGGTAAAGTTGTATTTATGATGATATTGATTTGTTTCTTATTAATCATGTGTTTATGATTATGATGTGTTTACTATAATGTTGTGGTGTTTGTTAATATTTACTTAATAATTATGTGGTGGTGTTTATGATCATGTAGTAGTGCTTATGATCATGTTGTGATCATTGATGTTTGTTAATAATCATGTGGTGTGTATGATCATGTGATGCTTGTTAATGATATGGTGGTGTTTATGATCATGCATGATTGTAGTCACTTGTAGTGTTTACGAGCTTTACTATGAGATGTTTGTTATTGATCATGTGGTTGTGATTATCATGTTGTTGTGGTGTTCATGAGCACGTGGTGATGTTTATCTTACCTTGCACGTGCCTTACGTTTTCTTCACAGATTTGTGTTGTTCACTGCACATCAAATAATTCGCAATGAGTGCAAAGAAGCGGAAGTATCTTGACGAATATATTCGATTTGGATTCGTGATTCTCCAAAAGGGTGACACAGAGGTCCCCCAGTGTGTGATATGTTACAAGACTCTGAGCAATGATGGAATGCGGCCCTCACGCTTGGAACACCACTTGAGGACAACACATCCTGCTCTAGCTGACAAGCCCAAGGCATTCTTTAAAACAAAAAGACACTCCTTGAAGCAAGTTAAGTTGGACGGCAGTGGGGCATTTCGGCAACTAACTTCAAAGGTTGTTGAGGCTTCCTATGAGATCGCCATGTTGATTGCAAAGAGCAAGAAGAGCCATAACATCGGAGAGTTTCTCATAAAACCAAGCATACTCCGTGCAGCAGAACTCGTTCTGGGGAAAGGTAGTGCAAACAAGCTTTCCCAAATTTCACTATCAAACAATACAGTCAAGGGAAGGATCGATGAATTGTCTCAAGACATCAAAGATCAAATTCTCGACCAAGTAAAAGATTCTCCTGTTTTTGTCATCCAGTGTGACGAAACGACTGACATCGCTCAGTGTTCTCAGCTACTGATGTATGCTCGTTTCGTGTCAAGCAACAGTGTAAAAGAGGAAATGCTGTTCTGTTACCCCATGGAAAGTTGTACAACAACAGCAGCTATTTTTCATGATGTATCAAACTTCTTTCAGGAAAACCAACTTTCGTGGGACTCGCTGGTAGGGGTGTGCACTGATGGAGCTCCAGCCATGCTTGGTCTGCAGTCTGGATTCATTACGATGGTGAAAGAAAAAAATCCGTCTGTTGTAGGTACACACTGCATACTTCATCGGGAATCCTTAGTATCCAGAACTTTACCTGCTGAAATGAGGGATGTCCTGAACGTGGCTATCAAGGTAGTCAACTTTATCAAAGCTGGAGCCTTAAACAGTCGTCTCTTCAAACTGCTGTGTAAGGATATGGAATCCGAACATGAAGCCTTGCTTTTTCTCACGAATGTACGATGGCTATCAAAGGGGAACATGCTTGGACGGCTTTATGAACTACGAGAAGAAGTAGCAATATTTCTTGATTCGAAGCAGAAGGCAGATCTCCATGACAAGTTCCAGTCTGAAGGCTTTCAGCTATCTCTAGCTTACCTGGTGGACATCTTCGAAGCGTTGAATGCTCTCAACCTTAAACTACAAGGGAAAAACATCAACATCATCATGCACCACGACACCATTCGAACCTTCATGGCCAAACTCGACCTCTGGAAGTGTCGAATTCAGCAGGGAAATACAGCCAGTTTTAGTAACTTGGATTCTGCTCTCATTCACAGTAACCTAGATTCTCAGTTAAAGACACAAATAATCACTCATCTAACTGACTTGAAAACAGAATTCATCAGATACTTCCCAGAGATAGATGAGAAGTGTGAAGCCTGGAAATTCATCAGTAACCCATTTCAATGTGAAGTAGCTGATGTTTCGGATGAAGTGCAAGAGGAGTTTCTTGAGTTGAAGTTCAACTCCACAGCTAAGGAAGACTTCAAAGAACTGGATCTTGAGACGTTCTGGGTCAAGTACCTTCCTGTTTACCCTCTGATCTCACATCAGGCTATTCGGATTCTAACTATGTTCGGATCCATGTATCTTTGTGAAGCTGCATTTTCCACGCTCGTTGCTGTCAAGACCAAGTACAGAAACAGGCTGAACGTTGAAGGGGATTTACGTTGTGCACACTCTGACATTCAACCACGCATTCAAATTCTAGTAGCTAAGAAGCAGTGTCAAGTATCTCACTAATTTATACTCAATAAAAAGACTAAAAACACAATATTTTTCATTTTTCTTTAAAAAGTGGGAGGGAATTTTATTCATAGATGCAAGGGGGGCGTGGAGGGAAGGACCAATTCCTAGAGGGGGCGTGGTAGTAAAAAGGTTAAGAACCACTGCTCTAAAGTATGGCAAGCCATTAGAAGGTTTGCCCTCCCAATGCGTGTGTGGCTCTTCCTATGACGTCGATCACGCCATGGTGTGCAAGAAAGGAGGCTTCATATGCATAAGGCATGACAAAGTAAGGGATCCCACAGCAAATATATTGAAGGAAATCTGCCGTGATATCAGGGTAGAACCGACCCTCCTTCCATAGGACTTCAAACACATCCAACGAAGCCCGTGTTGACGTCAGTGCTCAAGGATTCTGGACACGGAGACAGTGAGCCTTCTTCGACATCAGGATTTTTTATCCCATGGGAGCATGTCACCGTAACTTAGCTCTCGATGCTACACACAGGAGGAACGAGAACGACAAGATAAGGGAATACGGGGAGAGAATTCAGAACGTTGATCAAGGCAGCTTTACTCCTCTAGTGTTCACAACCTCAGGTGGGATGGGACCAAGTGCAAGATGCTTCTATGCCAGACTCGCGGAGGTGATATCCGAACAGAAAAAGCAGCCCAGAAGTTATGTTACAGCCTGGATGAGGTGCTGACTGTCCTTCTCTCTTCTTGTCGGTTTTGATCTGCCTCAGGGGAACGAGAGCATCGGCCCCAACGCCGACAACAGTTGCAAATATTGACTATGAGGCTACAGTTACTGAATGCCGCATAGATCTGCGGCTCAACTAACTCAACAAAGCTAGAATAGCTACTTATGTATTAGTATAATTAATATTAAGGTAATAAAATGGTGGCGAAGGTATAGCTATTGGAGGAGGTTGGAGGCCATTTACCAAAAAAAAAAAATAGTTTGTAGTAGTAGTAGTAGCAGCAGTAGTAGTGGTTGTACAGGGGGTGTGGTGGAGTGTCCTACCCGATCTAAATTGTTATTGGAGGGGACATATTCAGAGTGTGGGAGCGGGAATTTCACAGTGTGTCGGTGAATATCGGATGTCACCCTAAGCATTTTCACCGAAGGTTCTTATCTTCCCTTACGGCATTAATCGCAAATATTCCATGTGTTCACTGGCTATCACCAAGCGAGTAGCAAGCTGTGAGTACTTGGTGGGTCGACTAGTGCAGGTGCCAGTGCCAGTATCGATAGGCCTACTTTGGCAGGGGTGGTATCGTGACTCTCACCCCTATGGGGCAGAGTGTTCTACGCTTGCGGTCGCCTCCCACCCTAGTAACGGTCACTTCATATAGGGTCGGCCGACTAAGTGAGTATATATAACTAATATTACATCAGTGCGAACATAGAAATAGTGGTTATTTCTGCCAAGGATTTATAAACAAGTGATGGGTGTAACAATTTCTTGCTCACAGTGTATCACTCTGATGTGTGGATTGTCGCCCATAGGGGGGGGTGGCTTACACACCCACGCGTGCAAGTATGCCCCTACTACCTGGACACAGCAGTCCAGCCTATCACCTCTCCGCCCTTTCCTCATAAGAACTAGTTTATTCTTCTGTGTAAGGGCGGAAACGATCTTCTTGCTGGTTACCGCTGCTAACTCGCTCGTTTGCTGGTGAGGACGGCACTTGGGGTGGTTGGACAGAGGTGAGAACGGCAGCGACTATCTGGGTCACCGGCAGATTCAACCCAGCCGCCATACAGTCACTATCTAGCTACCCAGCTGTTCGTCAAATTCTGGCTGTGATCTCATCATAGGTCCTGGACTCGTGGGCTGTGTCCCCAGACCTTCACCTATAGACTGTCATTTCTCTGGTCATCTACCACTACCGCATACCACGACCGTCAGTTCATCTCATTTCGTCTGTGCCCGGGTGTTCTGCCATTTCAAGACGTCGCTCGAGTGTGGAGTTGAATGGACGCTCCCCTACCCTGAGTGTGCATCACCGTGTTCCAGAACCTTCCCCCAGGGCCACTGCCGTAGGAAATATTTGTTCATTGTTTGATTCTATCAGTTGATGACTCCCATTAATTGTTTGATTCTATTAATTGCTGACTCCCATTAATTGTTTGCGCCCTGTAATTGTTTGCTTCCATTAATTTTTTGACTCCATTAACTGTTGACTGACTTAATTGTTTGACTTCCATTGTTATTTGATGTTTGTTGAGTGGTGTCAGAGTTTTGTGTTATATTTTTATAGTAAAGAGATGTCAATCTCAAACGGTTGTTTGTTATTCCTTAGAAAACCATGGTCCTTGACTTTCCTTTATTAAGATCCTGATGAGCCTGGTAAGGGATTTCTATCCCCAAAGTCCCAGGCCTTTACATTCTGTATGGGATCAAAGCAGATGTTGGAGGCGGACGTAACTGTCGCCCAATGGGTGCGGAATATTATGCCGGGTAACAGACATTGTTGCGTCTGTGCTAGCCAGTACCAAAATTGCACTAGCTGTGATTGTGCAAGAAACAACCGACCATGTGTGGTTTGCAGAAAGGGAAACAATTGTCGCAACCCTTATGGCAGGGAGCCGACACAGGAGGCCGCAGTGGCTATCGCCGGGACCCAATCGCCCGATAATATCCTAAATGATTGCAGCGAGTCTACTCAACCTGAAAATGTAGTACTAATAAATGCTGCTCTAATAGTAGCAGATGTCCACGAGATGAATGAGAGACAGCCACCACAGTGGAATGGAAAGTCGATGGAAAATGCAGACATATGGGTTAACGTGACTTACTCAGAAATTGTCAGGTGGTCGCCAGCTAATCTGTTTGAACCACCCAAAGGTGCAGCCACCAAAGAAATGATTCGGGAGATGATTCACCTCATAACTGAGTACACTCAGTACTGCTTCCTTGCCCCTTTAGCTCTTCAAATGCTGGCAATAATACCACATCTATTCTGTCAGAGGACACACACAATGACTAGGCACAAAAAATTGCAGCAGCAATGAAGAGAAGATTGACAATGTGGCAGAATGGGGCCCTTTAGGATCTCCTATGTGAAGCAAGAACACTGCAGGAGAGACTAAAATTTACAGGTGACGGAAAGCAAAACACTGATGACGTTGCAAGAAAGTTTGTAAACAAAATGCGTGTGGGAAAAGTGTCTTCGGTGGTAAGATCTCTCACAGATGAATCCTCCGGTGGGGTTATGCCAATAAACAGAGAGACATTAAAACAACTGAAAGAAAAACCTCCCCCTGCAAGTAAAGATGAAGGCATCATGTTCCAGGGTGACTATATCCCACCAAATACAGTCCTGTTTTACAAAAAAAGGAGGGATGGTGTGGGAAAAAGCCACTGAAGACTTGAGGAGGTGCCGGCCCTTCAGGTCTGGATGCAAACGGTTGGAGAGTCATCCTCAGCACTAACAAGTTTGGCCCCGTATCAAGTGATCTCTGCACTGCCATTGCCGTCCTTGCAAGAAAGCTGGCATCCTCGTGCTGCCAACATCTCCATGCTCTGACGGCCTGCCGCCTCATTCCCCTGGATAAGAATAAGGGATGTAGGCCTATAGGGGTGGGGGAAGTGCTGAGGCGGATCATCGAAAAATGCATAATGGAGGTGGTAAAGAATGATGTCAGGGCAGCAGCAGGGAACCGGCAAGTTTGTGCTGGGCACCAGGCTGGAGGGGAAGCTGCCATTCACGTCATGAGAACGATATTTGAGCAGCATGATTGTGAGGCCGCTCTCTTGGTGGACGCTTCAAACGCATTCAACATACTTAACCGCAAGGCCGCACTGCACAACATCAAAATCAAGTGTCCAAGCTTTGCAATGTATGTAGAAAACTCCTATAGGAATCCATCAGACCTCTATATAGTAAACAACAAGGCTCTAAGAGGTGATACCATCATACAGTCAACCTGGGGAACAAGGCAGGGGACCCTGTTGCAATGGCAATGTACGCAATATGCCTATCCGTGCTCCAACACACAATAAAATTTGAAACAACTGAGGTCAAGCAAGTGATGTACACTGATGACCTTACAGGAGCAGGAAAAATGAAGGACATCAAAAATTGGTGGGACCTGGTAACATCACGAGGCTCACAAATAGGGTACCACAAAAACGCCAGCAAGCCAGAACATTATGAACGGGCAATGGAGATGTTCGGTGGAAGTGAGGTCAAAATAACAAAGGAAGGCCAAGGACACCTAGGTGCAGTAATCGGCACGACGGACTTCAAGACCGAGTACGCAACGGGAAAGGTGAAAGAGTGGGTTAGGGAAATCCAAGCTCTGTTTGAGATTGCTAACACAGAGCCACATGCGGCTTTTGCGGCATTCACCCATGGAGTCGAGCATCGCTGGAACTACCTGATGCGCACTATCCCTGATATTAGATGCTTCCTCCACCCTCTGGAAGAAGCTATCAGCATCAATTTCATTCCCAAAATAGTGAAAGACCCTCTCTTAACCCCAGCAGAAAAATCAATCCTTGCACTACCACCGAGACTGGGAGGTATGGGATAGACCAATCATGAGGAGATTGTTGCCACCGAACATCAAAACTTAGTTAATTTCACGGCAGCCCTCACTGACCACATAATAGCTCAGAACGCAACAGGGGGATTGGATACCAGTGAAGTAAACAAGATAAGAAGGTCCATTACGACAGAACAACAGCACAGCCAAAGTGATAAGTTGCAGCAACTGTTGCTGGAAGTACCAGAGAATTTGAAAAAAAAAGTAGCTATAGCGCATGAGGTGGGCGCCTCGAACTGATTAATTACATTACCGATAAACAAGAATTTACAGATGCCAATGCTGTAAGGTTATGGTAGGCCATAAGAAAGTTTGCCCTCCCAATGCATGTGTGGCTCTCCTATAACGTCGATCATGCCATGGTGTGCAAGAAAGGGAGCTTCATATGCATGAGGCATGACGAAGTAATGGATCTCACAGCAAATATGTTGAAGGAAATCTGCCGTGATGTCAGGGTAGAATCGACCCTCCTTCCATAGGACTTCAAACACATCCAACGAAGCCCGTGTTGACGTCAGTGCTCGAGGATTCTGGACGCGGGGACAGTGAGCCTTCTTTGACATCAGGATTTTTGATCCCATAGCCGAATGTCTCCGTAACTTAGCTCTCGATGCTACACACAGGAGGAACGAGAACGACAAGATAAGGGAATACGAGGAGAGAATTCAGAACGTTCACAACCTCTGGTGGGATGGGACTGAATGCAAGATGCTTCTACGCCAGACTCGCGGAGGTGATATCCGAACAGAAGAAGCAGCCCAGAAGTTATGTTACAGCCTGGTTGAGATGTCGACTGTCCTTCTCTCTTCTTCGGTCGGCTTCGCTCTGCCTCAGGGGAACGAGAGCATCGGCCCCAACGCCGATACAGTTGCAGATATTGACTATGAGGCTACTGTCACTGAATGCCGCATAGATCTGCGGCTCAACTAACTCAACATAGCTAGGATAGCTACTTATGTACTAGGATATTTAATATTTAGGTAATAAAATGGTGGCGAAGGTATGGCTATTGGGGGAGGCTGGAGGCCATTTACATAAAAAAATAAAATAAATGTAGTAGTAGTAGTAGTAGTTCTAATAAATAATAATAATAAATAATAATTAACGGTTTATTGAAAGAGCATGGCAGCCGGAAGGCTGAAAATATACAATTACATGATTGTGGAATGGGTCTCTTTATTTACAAATGATATACAAGTAACATAAGGGATACAAATATGGTATATAATAATTAGGTGTTGATAATTTTTACAATGGTTGGGACTGGGCTGTTCTTATAGCAATCAGTTCGTGTTCGTATGGGCTGTTTGCTGTTGGGTAGGTGTGTGGCCACGTGGCCATGACAGTAGCTTGGGGCAATGCAGGTGTGCTCCATCCTTCAGGTTATGTCAGGTTAGGTCAGATCCAGCGACACTCAGTATTGCTGTGTTTTTGTGCTTTTCCTTCGAGTTGAAATTGTTACTTTTGTATATCACTTGTAGATTGATCGTCAATCTTTGCACTGTACTGTTGGTGGGAGGATGTTGATAAATGCAGATGGGCAGGAGGAGATGGGGAAGGGGAGGGCCAGACAGACCGGGCTGGCAGCTGTTTCCATGATCAAGAGACCACGGGCAGCGCCCACTACACACGTCCTTACCCTATGAAGGCTGAAGGAAGTGTGTGTGTGTGTGTGACGTCCCTTTATTAACATATGGTAGTAAGACACAAGTTTGAACTGGAGTTTATTCAGAGGAGAATGACAAGACTAATCCCGGGCATTAGGAACCTTGAGTATAGAGACAGGTTAAAGCATCTAATTTGCACTCCCTTGAGAGACGTAGAGCGAGGGGCGACCTGATAGAGGCGAACTCGTAACAATGGTTTTAAATTAGACAAATTTAAATTTAGGCGTGAAATAGGTAAACACTGGTTTGGAAACAGAGTAGTGGATGAATGGAACAAGTTACCAAATATCATCATTAACTCGAATACGCTGAATTGCTTCAAACATAGATTGGATGCTTATATGAGCAATAGGGGTTGGGTATAAACGGGACTGCCCAGTATGGGCCAATAGGCCCGCTGCAGTTTCCTCCATTCTTATGTTCTTATGTTCTTATGTTCACACAGAATGTCAACAACAGAGGAACAACACAGGTTTAAATAGCAGGGCTGCTCCACGTGGCTCTTGGCTACGCCTCCCGCATTGACGTCACCATAAACATTGCTGCTGCTTTAGGAAGACATAGGAATCCTTTTCGATGATTGCTCACCTTGTTTGTTTTTGTTATATATGCCACTTCTACTGCTCTCCTAATCCTTTTGTCCAGACCTTGGCAAATTACCCTATCTTTGAACCATTTTGGTAAAGCTCCGCATTTATCTATGTTTAAGTCAAGTAAATTCGAAATCCGATGTTGGCTTATATCATCTCCGTGGTCTTACAACTTCTGTGTCAGGTCACCTCCTCATTCACTATAATATACTGAAAAGCCAGTACGCTCGAGTTTCGATACAATACATCATCACATCCTGAAAAATTTACAATGGAAAAATAGTATCAACCATCTCATTAAGAGTGCTAGTGGTGGCCACATCGTTTGTTTTTATATCGATAGGCCACAAGTTAATACATATTTTGATGTAAATATATACAGGTATATATATTTTGATAGTGTATGCATATATTTTCTTATAATCGCATGCTGTATTAATCTGTTTTCTACATCCAGTAACCCCAGGTCTGTCAGTTTTGTGGTTTGGATTAATACTTGATTGTGAATAAGGTTCGTTATAGGATAGTGCTGCAATAGCTTTGGAGAATTAGAAATGGGTCACCATGGAAATAAAATAAAAAATGTTAGGAACCTCAGCTTTACAGGCTAAGATCTGAGAAAGTAGAATATCCTTCACCTGAGAAGTTAAGATCACTGAACCATTAAGTGGGTTGAGAGGAGAAATGGATGATGGCCACTGAAGTTGGTAATGAATGCATTAAAAATGAAGAGGTTAAAATTTGCACTGTACATGTGGATTAGAAATATAAACTTCATAGAGGTTTTTCTTATATTTCTATTGAAATAATTGGATATTTGGGTAAGTTGCGACGTGAGGGAATGTTTTATTTGGGTTCTAAATTTATTCCTTCCAACCTTGGTGGTGTCAGTGTAGAAGAAGGAGCATCAGAAGAGGATGAAAACATTTTAACAGAGAAATATGAACCCGACTTTCTCTATTAATCTACATAACTATATTGTCAGTTTTGATTTTACAAATTTCCGTTGGACGGGTTTTGAAAAAGAAAAGCTGAGTCACAGATTTAAGGCAATAATACTAACAGCCACAAATAGATGAAACTAAAAACAAAGAATTTAGATAATTTATCACAAAATAATCTAGCAGGTGTCCACCGTGTCTAGTAATGTCAGGGTTCTCTGCGAGATTAAATTAGTTCTCCTCCACACTGACTTAACTAGAAGTATTTGACAGCACAAATTAAATATAGATTGCTTATGTTGTTAAGTTGTATTCACTTTTTTTAAAATCCTTAAGGTAGTATTGAAATAAATTTGAACATATAACTGGTCTGATTCTAGAAGTGAACTCGTGACTTAAGTACCTCTCCTTGTCATTGTGTACTTTCTAATGGCTGGAACTCAGTGGGGGGGGGGGACGTTAGGTCCTGACTGAAGTATAAATCCTTATAATAATTCAGGGATATAGTGTCACTGTGTTGTTGACGTGGAAAAATATATTCTTGAATTTTATTTCGGTTAAGAGAAGAACAACTACTTACATCCGTACTGTTGACGTATGGTGTTATTACTGCACTCAACAACTAAGGTCATCAAGCGCTTACCTAAGTTAGTAATTACACTCGTCCATCAACAACCCAAAATTTATGATATATGAATCCCAGTTCTCACGAGTAATGTCCTTCAAATCGTCTCAGGTGAGAGAGAAATATGCACCCTGGAAAATAAAGGCTGCCAGCCAGCAGCTATTGTGTCTTATGTCATTTCTCGTTTGCATATAATTTTTCTTGACAAATATTACATAAATTTATCAGTAGATAAGACACAAGCTCTGGCATACTGACGGGATGGTACAAGTATTAGTTATTTTAAACACTTGTTTCAAAAAGATGTCACTGTCAAAAAAGAGGCATACATTATAGCTGGTGGGAGGTCTCATGGTATGTAGTTCAATGCAGCTGACCTTAAGCAACATTGTCCTCTACCATCCAGACTTTTTTTTACGAGAAGCGTCCCTGGGAGTTTCGTTACTGTCAGTTAATGCATTTTGATGAAAACCTTCCTGAAGGACAAATGATGTGATAAGAACTTCTTTAAAGTTACAGCTTATCATCAATGGCTTCTGAGAATTAATTTAGGGTCACTAGGAGGCTATGAAGGCTTACCTGTTGTCAAGGGTCACCAACTCTCTAAGGGGACATTACAAAGGTACTCAAATTATCCAACCAGGAGCGAACTCGTAACAATGGTTTTAAATTAGACAAATTTAGATTTAGGCGTGAAATAGGTAAACACTGGTTTGGAAACAGAGTAGTGGATGAATGGAACAAGTTACCAAATATCATCATTAACTCGAATACGCTGAATTGCTTCAAACATAGGTTGGATGCTCATATGAGCAATAGGGGTTGGGTGTAAACAGGACTGCCCAGTATGGGCCAATAGGCCGCTGCAGTTTCCTCCATTCTTATGTTCTTATGTTCTTATGATGAGATGATTACCAGGAATCAAGAGGTTCATCACAGCCAACGAGGAAGTTATTAAAGGTTACCAGGAGGTTGTCAAGATCCACTTGGAGATCATCAAAGGTCATCCTGCAATATATATATATATATATATATATATATATATATATATATATATATATATATATATATATATATATATATATATATATATATATATATATATATATATATATATATATATATATATATATATATATATATATATATATATATATATATATATATATATATATATATATATATATATACATCATTTGTCACGGTTTTCTTTTCAAATATATGTTCACACTGCTTCACTCCTCCCACTTTATATTGTATCACGTACCCAAATATCTATTGATGAAATGAAGTGGTGCGGCAAATGAAAGTTGTAATTGAGTCCCACATCAGCTCTCGGATTTAATCGACATAGGAAATAATTGCTCCCATTCGAACTTGTTTATATACATGAATGGATATAAAATTACCCACTTCATTGCTTGTGATATGGTTTGATCTGTGATGAAAATCGAAGCTGTATGGATAAAAAAAAATAGTTATGTGGCCAAATTTTGACCGTGACAAAATGAATACGGTAAGGCCGAGAGGAACGCGCATGCGTGCGTCGTGTCAACAAAGGCTGTATGAGACTGCTCCTTAAAATTCGTATTTCTGACGAATTCAGCGCGTCTACCAATCCCAGCCTGTGCAAACAACTATAGTAAGACCCAGTTATCAGCACAGTGGCATATATTTTTTTGTTACTTTTGGACTTTGTCATTTTTTGGGATAAAACATCTGGTCCTACCACCCGATCCCTCTGAGCAAAGTTTTTCAAGTTTGCGCATGCGCAATGTGATAGTGTGACGTAGCAGTGACGTCATTACCACTCCACCTGACTGCAGTGTTGCCAACGTGCCCTATGCCCGCCGTTAAACGCTCCCGTTCGTTGGAAACGGCGGCAGTAGGTGACAGTGATGCTGACGACTTTCTTCTTGAAGACACGCCAAAGAAGAAGCAGAAACCTCAGAAGTCAGGGTCTCCAGCAGGGGCCACGGCTCCCCCTTGCACCCCTTCTGGGGCTGTAGAGGGTGGACTCCTGTCATCGGGGTCCCCAAGTGAGCCTACATGTGGCTCAATGACCGACCCTCCGCCGACGATGGACATAGGGGATTCCCTTTGTCTCCCTGCCCCGTCGCGCCTTCGTCGTCTCGCCTTCCCTCGGGACTTGCCTCTGAGCACACGGACGACCTGGTTCTTCCGTCACTGCTCTCCACTTCAGGACTCAACACTTCGCCTCCGCCGAGGTCCCACAGCCGTGATAGTCACCACACAAATGGACGAGACGGTACGCCTGCTCACTCAGGTGGGCTTTCCTGCTCCCCAGGGGGAGGTGATGCTGAAGTTCACCATCATCACCCCAGAAACTCGTCGTACCAAGGTAATGGTTCGCCACGTACCCTGGGAGATCCCTATCGACGATCTTCGCCCTCTTCTCCCACAACTACTGGACATGGAACGCCGCATCAACCTGGTCTCCAAACGTCCATCCAACGAACTCATCGGCTGGTGGGTGGGCCCCCTCCCTCCGAAGGTGAATGTAGGACCAATTCACAACTGTCCTCTCGACCGATTTATCGGAACCCCGAAAATCTGTGGTCGTTGCCAATCGTGGAAACACCGCACCTGGGAGTGCACGAGGATGGTCGCCTGCGGTTTCTGTGCAGGTCCTCACGAAACAGTGGAATGCAAATCGAAAATTCAGAACAAAATCCCAGTTATTCCACGGTGCGTCAATTGCCATGGCAGTCACCACGCCTGGAATGCCAATTGCCCACAGCGTCCTGGCACTCGCCCGGGGAAAACTTACCTTGTACCACCGCCCTCGTCTCTGACGAAGCCCCTGTCAACCAAACCTCAATCCTATCCACCACCGCCTCTTCCATCCACCAAGGATTTCCCATTGATCTCCTCTCCTCTACCACCCCCTCTATCACCCCTACCACCCATCCTTTCTCCCCTCCCTCCCTCTCCCTACCGTTCTTGGAACAAGGTCGTTGCCGGCCCTGCCACACAGTCACCACCATCTCCTGCCCACCCGGACCCCCGCTGTCTCTCACCAGCACCACCACCTCTTACTCAACTGAACCCTCACCGTCCCTCTCCGTCGCTACCACCACCACATGCCCAGTCGGGCCCTCGGCAATCCTCGCTGCCACCTCCAGCTCCTGCACAGGTACACCAAGTTGGTTCTATGGAAACAATCACTCTCCGTCTGGATAGCCACTCCAAGCAAATCAACCTTCTCTCAGCCCAACTCGACTTGTTTGTGAAAACAATTGCGACATTGCAGAAGCAACAACAACTCATTCTGGACACCCTGTCCCAACAGGGGCGCACTTTGCAAGCCCTGATGACCCGCCTCCTTCCATCTCCCGAGATGGAGGATCCATCCCTCGCTCTCCCACTCCTCCCTCTCCATTTCTCTCAACAGAATTTGGTACCTCCTCTGGAGCCCTGTCTAGCCCCTCCGACTCATCTCACACCAGAGGCCGTTCCCTCCTCTTCTTACAATGGAACATCCAGGGACTTAGACCTCGCCGGACAGACCTCGCCCAGTTTGTGCTCTCCCATCAAGTAGATGTTGCTCTACTTCAGGAAACCATCACAGACGATGTTACTCCACTCCGCCTCTCTGGCTATACTGTTTACACCCTGCCTCGGTACCGTGGGCAGGCTCGTGGCCTCCTCACACTTGTGCGTAACACCATTCCATCTGTTCGTCTCCCTTCACCTGACTCACATGGACCCCCGTCTGAATTACTTTCTGTCTCCCTTACTCTTGGTGACCGGACCCTTCGTGTAGTCAATGTTCATTTCAAAAGTGATTCTCTGAACGCCCAGGTTCTTCACGACCTCCATGATGGGGTTCCCACTATTGTTCTTGGCGACTTTAATGCCCGCCATCCCAGTCTTACTCCGGATCATCCCACTCCGTGTACCCTTAACGGATCACATCTCTCATAGGGATGATGATGTTCGCTTTCTTTGTCCTGACGATCCTACTCGCCTCCCCCATAGTTTCCTTGATGTTGGCTTACTATTGAATGGTCATACCTCCTTTCATCCTACCGTCTGCACCGAGCCTGCTCTGTATAGTGACCATCTTGCCGTTACTACCCATCTCAGGCTCTCCTTCTCTGCCCCGACATCAACTCCTTATCGATCCCCTCGCCTTCGTCTCACACAAGATGCTGTTCCTTCCTTTACCCAATACCTTTCTACCTGGGCGGATTCCTATGTTGTCCCCCAGTCCCTTGACTCTTACAGCGCTGATTTTGTTGATGCCGTGTATGACTCTGTCAATCGCGCTACCCCTCCACGCCCTCCCCGTCACCCCAGAAGTGCCACCAACTACTGGTATCGTATCCCTGCCATGAGACATCTCCGGCAGGTAACCCGTGATCTCCACTCTGCCATACGGAGGTCTCGGTCTCCAGAGGACTGGGAAGACTTCAAAAATTGGTGCTCCTTTGCAACTCAGGAGCGCCGTCGGATACGTGAGGCGGACTGGCTATCCTTCACGGGGTCTCTATCGTTCCAGTCGTCACCCTCTTATGTATGGAATCGGATTAATGCTATAGGGGTACTCGAAGGAGGCCTCCTCCCCACCCTGACCCCGCCTCCCATGCCTGCTCTTTAATGGAGGACTGGGCACGAGCTTCCTCCCCTGAGGCACTTCCAGATCCAATGCAGGAGGCAGTGCAGGCCCGCATCGATGCGTCTGAGCCTGTTGTTCGTGCTGCTCTTACCTCCCCTGCCCCCACTGATCATCCCATCACACAGTTCGAGCTTGACAGTGCTCGTCGCTCTAGAAAAGACACCTCTCCTGGGGATGATCAGATAACCTACTCCGTCCTCAACGCCTGTACTAATATTCCTAACGGCCCCTTGCTTGCTCTCTACAACATGTCTTATGAACATGGGGTTCTCCCATCCAACTGGAAAAATGCCACTATTATCCCCATCCCTAAGCCTGGAGATCCTGGGAAATATCGACCCATTAGTCTTACCTCCTGTGTTTGCAAGATGATGGAGAGGATACTCCATCGTCGCCTTCTTCACACCATAGGCGGCTTCCACAACTCCCTCAATGGTTTCATTCAACATCGCAGCACAGCACACTCCATTGCTTCCTTTTATTGCAATCAGACTGCCCGCATCTCCGTCTTCCTTGATATCAAGGGAGCCTTTTATACGGCTCAGCCTGCCCTCATTTTAGCTGAACTTGCACGGTTAGGGGTTAAAGGGAGACTTCTACAATGGATCGCCTCTTACCTCACTGGACGTCAGGCCCGGGTTCGCGTTGAGGGCTCTATGTCTCCTGTTCAAGAAATGAACCTCGGCACCCCTCAAGGTGGAGTCCTGAGTCCCACCTTGTTTAACACTCTCATGCACTCCATTGCATCACTCCCGTGGCCGACAGAAGTTGTCCACTCAGGATATGCCGACGATGTCCTCCTCCAAGCCCCTGACTACCTCAGCATGCAGGAAGCCCTTGATCTGGTCTCCAGAGAGTGTGATTCACTTGGTTTCCTTCTTTCAACTGCGAAAACAAAAGCCATGTGACACGGTCGTGTTGTACCTCCACCCCTTTTCTTATCAGGAACGCCCTTGGGCTGGGTTAATGAGACAAAATACCTGGGTGTGTATGTAACTCGCACACGTTGTCAGATCCCTGAAGTCGCTATCTTCGAGACATATGCTTTCGGCGTATCGCTCCCCTCTCTACCATGTGCAGGGGTTCCCTTGGTGCCACCATCCCTGTACTTTTCACCATGTACAAGTCCTTTGTCCGTTCCTGTGTCGACTACGCCGCCCCTGCCCTCGTCAACATTAGTCGGACTGCTGTCAACCGTCTCGAAGTTATCCAGAAGAAAGCTGCTGGTATCATCCTTGGGGCTCCTCAGTGGACATGCTCTACTTCTCTATATAACGAACTTGGTCTTTCCCCCTTACAGGATCGTGTCCAGGAGTTTTACCTAAAAACTGCCGTTTCCATTCTACGGGATCCTCGGGGCAACTATGTCCAAACCAACTTGACTACTGCTGTCCGAGACCGACCTCCATCTAGAAGACAGTGGCGAGGGTCACTCATCCGAGCGCTTCAGGAACACGACCTCCTGCCTGATATTGTTTTCACCCCTGCTGTTGGTTCGTCTCCTTCTCCCTGGCTGGATTATCAACCTGAAGTGATTGCCCTCGGTGGACCGCTCCCGAAATCCCAGGTGAACCCTGTTATTCTCTGCAAATACCACCTCTCCAGGATCGCTCACTGGTCCCCAGGTAGGGTCGTCCTCTACACTGATGGTTCTGTTGACCCCGCTACAGGTAGGGCCGGGGCTGGTATCTACATCTCCCGTCCTGATGCCCTTGAGCCTATCAAACTGTCTCTCAGAGATTCTGACGGGGCATCCTCCACTCAGGCTGAACTAATAGTCCTCCTTGCTGCCCTTCTCGCTGAGGAAGAAGCAGATGGTTTCTACCCCTTGCTTGTCTGCTGCGATTCCAGGTCTGCTCTCGACGGGATCGCATTTGGATCAGGGGAAAATAAGGACCTCATCCTCCGAATACGAGGGTTAACATCCACACTTCAGGATGCAGGCCGTCTTGTGACATTCCTATGGATACCTAGTCATGTCGGTATCTTGGGGAATGAGGCAGCAGATGACCTTGCCAAGACTGGCTGCAACAAGGCCACACCTGACTACGTTGTTCCTCGAACACTCTTACAGATTAGGACCCAAATCCGCCGCAAACAGAGAGAAGCTCGGGAAGCAGCCATCCCCCTGGACTCCCCGCCCACCTGGTACGATGTCCTCCGTAAACTTCCTGACCTCTCGTACGTCTACGGGAAAGGGTCGCGGAAGGGGGACGTGATTGCTGCCCGTATCATCATTGGGTATGACTTTGCTTGGGAGATTGGTATCCCCGCATCCCCTGAGCAACGCTCTTGTGCGTTATGCAGAAGACCCGACAGCCGCACCCTTATTCACTACCTCCTAAGATGTCCCCACACACAACGCTTCCGTGACGCCTGCTGGACCACCACTCCACGACCCCCTGACGGAGACACGATGATCCTCCCAATACTGGCCAGATATTTTGTAAATAATATTGATTATGTGTCAAAGGAATATCCTTCCTTCCTTAGGCTTTAGTAAGCCCCTTTATAATATTTATACTGTATATACTTTTCACACTTGCCAGATGATTCTGGTGTCATTGTACAGGGGTACCTAGTGACAGCACTAGGATCCCGCTTCCTCTATCAAGGAATAAACAATTGAAATTGAAATTGAATTGGTAAGGCCGAGGGAGGGAGGGAGGGGGGGGAGACAAAAGTCAATACCTTATCAGAGGAATACCCAAGTCTCGCCTCCACTGGTGACCTATACCCGAGGAGATGGCAGCAGAAACTCATTAATGCATCTCCGAACCACAAATGTATCTATTAAAGCTGGCGATGTCCTCTTGATAAATCCCATTTACTTACGTTCTTGAATCTGTGCTCGACAGCTCGACACCTGCAGTTATATATACGAGTATAAGGGTGTGCTTGAATATCGTTATTATTAAACAAAAATTGTGCGGACTGTACATTTAACATGGATTTGAAATGTTAAATCTAATACGTGTAGCATAGACAAATGGGTACAGACATCGCTTCTTGCCCTAAAAGATGCTGGTTCACGCCCAAGGATTCACTCGTCCACCATAATCTTACAATGGGGAGAGTGAAGGCGGTGTCGGCTACGTTGTCTCTTTGTGTACCGGAAAAAAAGTCAGTCTTCAATGTATTGGATTCACACTGTCCTTAACGGGCTGTCAGGCCGATTGGACCCACATTCCCGTGTAGTGAACATGGACCTTATCGTGTATGATTTAATTTACTTATTTGCTCATTTAATAAACATTCTACTTACATCTCCCTCAATACTTATAATACTATGAAGAAATGAAAGAGGTGACTCACACTGAAAACCTAAAGAAAATAATAATAATGATTTTGTGTCATCCGAAATACCGTTGTCATCTCTAATGTCAACAGCTACACGTGATATGTCAGAGGTGAACAGTGGTGAACAGTGCTTAAGTCAGTAAGAACAACTCAACAGTAACAGTCGTACCCAAGTTGAATCGGCTGCTTGTCCAATTAACCAGTCCGTTCACACATATTTATATTTGGGTTTTAAGTAACGAAACCCAAACGGTAGTTCCTTTGTTTTATTATAAAAGGTTGTATATATAATTCCTGAGTGTATATCAACCGTAAGTCTCACTGTCTAGGAGTGAATGAGAAAGGGACGGCGTTTATGTATGATAAACGTTTGGTCACGTCCTTTCGATATGAGTTGAGGTGAGCTACTGAAGCTTAGGGGCATCGCAGTGCGTGCTTACAGAAATGCTGAGCTATGGGTCTCGCCCTCTTGGGTAAGTTGCCCGCTCACGTGTCAATCTCATGTCTTACTCATAGACAGTGGAAAGTTACAGGGTGGTGAATCTGAATATAATATCAGATGTATTGACCCATTTATATAATACGTTCTGTTGATGAGACAGGGGGCTATTACAAAGTTAACCTTCACACAGTGAGGTCCCAGGTACCCAGTGATAACAGCCCGTGAGACCCAACAACAACCAGCGATGTGTTAATCCGTCTACGATAGGAAGGCCCGGGACCACACCTCACTCATATAACACTATGCGTGCCTTGTTGACCGGGGTGTCAAGGTCAAACTGTTGTGGATCCCCTCTCACACAGGCCTCATAAAACATGACAGAGTTGATGCCCTCGCCAAATTCGCGTCTAACAAAGACACCGTTGAATACAATTTGGGTCTGTCAAAAAGAACCCTTAAAACTGTAATTAGGAAAGAACTTATTGATGAGTTTGACGCAAGTAGACAAGTGCAAACAGGCACTAGTCGATCCATAGGTTACCATGAGGAGATGTATCAAGTGAAACATGTATATGGAGCAAGTAACAAGATCACTAGATTACAAGATGTTGTAACCGCTAGATTAAGGTTAGGATATAAGTACCTTTGGCAGTATGTTCCTCAAGCAGATGTAAACAAAACTAAATGTAAAGTGTGTGGCCATACATATGGCCACACACTTGAACACTACATCCTCGACTGTGTGAAGATAGAACCTTTTAGGGACAGGTCCAAGCACACTGTGTGTGAAATGGCACAACACTTCATCTCTAATGGCAAGATAGCCGACATATTAAGATTGTATCCACTTTTTTGCACTTAGTAACTATATCAATTCTCATGTACAGAACCAAATACGCAATGTGCTTGAATACCTCTCACGTAAATGTGAATAACAAAGTGTGAGGCCAGACATACTGCCTCACACGCCTGGACTCACGCATTTGTGAATAAGTTACCTTTTATGTATAGAACTAAACAAATAATGTAAATGAAATACTGTGTAACATTCAGTGCCATAATATCCTGACAACGGGGGTTAATTATTATGACCCTTTGTAAACCCTACTCTGTAATCCTTTTGCGCTACCGCTCACAGGATGAGTGTGGGGTGCACAATAAAGTAGCCGCTGCAAGCGGCAAAATCAAAAATCAAATCAATCTCATATAACACCATCTGTGAGGGAATTACTACACCAGAACAGGCCCCTCATAACACCATCTGTGAGGGAATTCGTACACTACGTGATGCCCCTCATAACACCATCTGTGAGGGAATTACTACACCACGTGAGGCCCCTCATAACACCATCTGTGAGGTAATTACTACACCACGTGAGGTCACTCATAACACCATCTGAGAGGGAATTACTACACCACGTGGTCCCTCATAACACCATCTGTGAGGGAATTACTACACCACGTGAGGTCCCTCCTAACACTATCTGGGAGAGAGTTACTACACTACGTGTTTGCTGTTCAACACCTACATTAATCTGTATGTTCACTGTATGTTCCTTTACCTTTCTCTAATGAAGGCTTTTGTTAAACCACCAATGTATGTAATAAGTCATTTATGTCCAATGTATATTTTAAGCCTTCGGGCTGCAGAACTTTTTCAATAAACCGTTAATTATTATTATTATTATTATTATTATTATTATTATTATTATTATTATTATTATTATTACCTACAGGTGTTCATTTTACTAACAAGACAGCCATGTACTCCTAAGTAATTTTCCTTCATATTGGTGTAAACTGAGATATTGTAGGTATTCTTGATGGACTGCAGCGAACAAGACCTTTCGTGAATGGAGTTATTTAAGAATATTGAAAAGCGTGAAAATTTACGATCATGACAACCAACATTTCATTTTTACATTTATTTTTTCTCTTGTCTCTTAATAATCACTGTTCATGGATTTTGTCACAAGATTATTTTTGCCTTAGATATTATAAAATAAAATATACCACAGAAAAAGTTGTGAAATATGTATGTCAATATTCATTAAAATATTTTCCAGAAGCAGAAGAAAGGGAAATTTACCTTAATCCACGAAAAGGAGATGAATAAACAAATAATTATATAATTTGTTTTGAGTATTTCATATAGAACCAACCGCATATGAGAGAGTAGATGGTATTAGTATAGACGTTATCCCATATATTTCTTCGTTTCCTCCCTTATTCGCCTTAATTATCTCTGATCGCCAATATAATCACATCTATGAAAACTGGCTCATTTAAGCCTTACTAACAAAAGTCTATTTCAGGTTTAATAAAAACTCCGAGTTGATAAATTGCTGCTTAAAGTAACTTTCCCAAAGATAGTGAGGACCTCAGGAGCCAGGTGATCCATCTTACAGCTTCCGTAATATGGGTAGGGTTAGGGAGGCGATCATCAGTCCACGTCACCCCACCGGAGGGGGAGTCAGCAGGGTGGAGGGCTGGAGCCCAGAGAAACAGTACCGCTCAGCCCTTCGTCTGCGTGATATTGGAGTTGAAGCTCTTGTTGCGGTAACGTTACAGTCGAGACCCTCGTCCGGGTAGTGGTACAACCGAGACCTTCGTCCTGGTAGTGGTACAACCGAGACCTTCGTCGTGGTAGTGGTACAACCGAGATCTTCGTCCTGTTAGTGGTACAACCGAGTCCTTCGTCCTGGTAGTGGTACAGCCAAGACCTTCTTCCTGTTAGTGGTACAACCGAGTCCTTCGTCCTGGTAATGGTACAGCCGAGACCTTCTTCCTGATAGTGGTACAATCGAGATCTTCGTCCTGGTAGTGGTAAAACCGAGACCTTCGTCCTGGTAGTGGTACAGCCGAGATCTTCGTCCTGGTAGTGGTACAGCCGAGATCTTCGTCCTGGTAGTGGGACAGCCGAGACCTTGGTCCTGGTAGTGGTATAGCCTAGACCTTCCTCCTGGTAGAGGTACAGCCGAGACCTTCATTCTGGTAATAGTACAGCCGAGACCTTCGTCCTGGTAGTGGAACAGTCTAGACCTTCGTCCTGTTAGCGGTACAACCGAGACCTTCTTCCTGATAGTGGTACAGCCGGGACCTTCGCCCTAGTAGTGGTACAGTCTAGACCTTAGTCCTGTTAGTGGTACAACCGAGACCTTCGTTCTGGTAGTGGTACAGTCGAGATCTTCGTCCTTGTAGTGGTACAGCCGAGACCTTCGTCCTGGTAGTGGTATAGCCTAGACCTTCCTGATAGTGGTACAGCCGAGACCTTCGTCCTAGTAGTGGTACAACCGAGACCTTCGTCCTGGTAGTGGTACAGTCTAGACCTTAGTCCTGTTAGTGGTACAACCGAGACCTTCGTCCTGGTAGTGGTACCGCCGAGACCTTCGTCCTGGTAGTGGTACAGTCTAGACCTTAGTCCTGTTAGTGGTACAACCGAGACCTTCGTCCTGGTAGTGGCACAGTCGAGATCTTCGTCCTTGTAGTGGTACAGCCGAGACCTTCTGTCCTGGTAATGGCACAGTCGAGATCTTTGTCCTGGTAGTGGTACAGCCTAGACCTTCGTCCTGGTAGTGGTATAGCCTAGACCTTCCTGATAGTGGTACAGCCGAGACCTTCGTCCTAGTAGTGGTACAACCGAGACCTTCGTCCTGGTAGTGGTAAAGTCTAGACCTTAGTCCTGTTAGTGGTACAACCGAGACCATCGTCCTGGTAGTGGTACCGCCGAGACCTTCGTCCTGGTAGTGGCACAGTCTAGACCTTAGTCCTGTTAGTGGTACAACCGAGACCTCTGTTTGCAGTGGCACAGTCGAGATCTTCGTCCTTGTAGTGGTACAGCCGAGACCTTCGTCCTGGTAGTGGTACAGCCGAGACCTTCGTCCTGGTAGTGGTACAGTCTAGACCTTCGTCCTGGTAGTGGTACAGTCGAGATCTTCGTCCTTGTAGTGGTACAGCCGAGACCTTCTGTCCTGGTAGTGGTACAGCCCTAGACCTTCGTCCTGGTAGTGGTCACAGTCGAGATTCGTCCTTGTAGTGGTACAACCTGAGACCTTCGTCCTGGTAGTGGCAGTCTAGACCTTAGTCCTGTTAGTGGTACAGTCGAGATCTTCGTCCTGGTAGTGGTACAACCGAGACCTTCTGTCCTGGTAGTGGTACAGCCGAGACCTTCGTCCTGGTAGTGGTACAGCATAGACCTTCGCCCTGGTAGTGGTACAACCGAGACCTTCTGTCCTGGTAGTGGTACAGTCTAGACCTTAGTCCTGTTAGTGGTACAACCGGAGACCTCTGTCCTGGTAGTGGTACCGCCGAGACCTTCGTTCTGGTAGTGGTACAGTCGAGATCTTCGTCCTTGCAGTGGTACAGCCGAGACCTCGTCCTGGTAATGGTACAGCCGAGACCTTCTGTCCTGGTAGGTGCAGTCTAGACCTCGTCCTGGTAGTGGTACAGTCTAGACCTTTGTCTTGGTAGTGGTACAGCCGAGACCTTCTGTCCTGGTAGTGGTACAGCCGAGACCTTCGTCCTGGTAGTGGTACAGTCTAGACCTTCGTCCTGGTAGTGGTACAGCCGAGACCTTCATCCTCATAGTGGTACAACCTAGACCTTTGTCCTGGTAGTGGTACTGCCGAGACCTTCGTGCTGGTAGTGGTACAACCTAGACCTTCGTCCTGGTAGTGGTACAACCTAGACCTTCGTCCTGTTAGTGGTACAACCGAGACCTTCGTCCTGGTAGTGTTACAGCCGAGGCCTTCTTCCTGATAGTGGTACAGCCGAGAACTTCTTCCTGATAGTGGTACAGCCGAGACCTTCGTCCTGGTAGTGGTCCAGTCGAGATCTTCATCCTGGTAGTGGTACAACCGAGACCTTCGTCTTGGTAGTGGTACAGCCGAGACCTTCGTCCTGGTAGTGGTACAGCCGAGACCTTCGTCCTGGTAGTGGTACAGCCAAGACCTTCGTTCTGGTAGTGGTATGCCGAGACCTTCGTTCTGGTTGTGGTACAACCGAGACCTTCGTCCTGGTAGTGGTACAGCCGAGACCTTCGTCCTGGTAGTGGTACAGCCGAGACCTCTGTTCTGGTAGTGGTACAGCCGAGACCTTCTTTCTGGTAGTGGTACAGCCGAGACCTTCGTTCTGGTTGCGTTACAACCTGTGCTCTCGCTCATACTATCAAGAGAAACAAAAATTTATTGAAAAATAAGTAAAGTAAGTTTTGTTTTGCTTGTCTTTAGTCTCCTTAATAATAGTCTGGTGGGGGCTCCGTGTAGATACTATTTGTGCGCCCTAATTTTATCTTTACATTCCTCAAAAGACGAAAAAACAAGCTTGGTAGATTACCTTGATCATACTGTAATAATAACCCTAGAAATTAGTATTCAATATGGCACAATATTTCCAAATTAACGAGGATTGTATATAAATTTATCAAAACAACAAAATGTTGGCACTATAGAGATCAACTGGAAGCTTTCATTGACATGAAATATTTGTCAATGATATTTTTCACAGAAGAACAGAGGTAAAAGATGAAACCTATTACTTGTGAGACAACTTCATCCATCTAGTGTCATAGCTGTAAGACCTTGTTAGAGAGATCAAGAAGGAGGAAATGGAAAGTACACCTTTATACTGTTCAAGTTATCCGGCCACTGTTTGCTGTCTTAGTATGAATTATCTGTGTTGGTGCTCTATGTATATTGAGGATACGGGGAAGCCTCCAGATGTTGCAGCAGATACTGTATTCACCATTTTTTCCTTGCTGGAGGGAAGGATGGGTGAGAGAGAAGTGAAAAGGTGGAAAGATTAGAAGGTGGAAGGCACGGTGAAGCGAGATGAGAGGGTGGAAAGCACGGTGAGGAGAGATGAGAGAGCGGAAGGACCTGTGAGGGGTGAGAAAGAGATGACACTGTAGAAGGGCAGATGAGGGAGAGGTGAGAGGGTAGAGATAGATGAGAGGGAGAGTTGATAAGGTTGAAGAGTGGGTAAGAGAGAGATAAAAGGGTATAAGGATGGGGGTGAGAAAGGTAAGAGGGTGGAAAGTAGGGTGAGGGAGAGGTGAAAGGATGAACGGACGTGTGTGTTGGGGATAAGTGAGAGGATGGAAAACAGGCAATTGAGCGGTAAGAGCGGAAGCAGATGTTATGGAAGAGGTGAGAGGCTAGAAGTATGGGTTGTGGAAGATATGAGAGGGTGGAGAATTGAGGAAGGGAGAGATAAGACGGTGGTTATTGTTCGCTGTACTCCACGGAGAGCTGAGAGGAGGAGGAGGAGGAGGGGTAGGAGTAAGTGGGAAGGAATATGATGAAGAGATTGATGGGGAAGAAGGCTTCTCTCTATTTCAATCTTCTACATCCGGTAAATGGAAATTAACACGTCTTCCTTCTCACCCTCAAATTATTATCCTTCTGGCTCTCAGGTGCAGGAGTCGCAGGATCAATTTTTTAAGGTGTTGTGTAGGCGTTTCTGTCTTCCATGCTATGGTAATTAAATTAAAACGCTTCAGAAGCCTGTCAGCAAAACACAAGTTAAAGTTATATAGAGCCTTTGTCCAATCCCGACTAGTATATCCACCAATTCCCCTACATGCAATAAAACAAACAAACATAAAGAAACTGCAGACAATTCAATACTTAGCCCTAAGGGGTGTATACAACATCAGATATAATGACATAGTCACCAACCGTCAACTACACCAACGAGCGCAAATAGAACCCCTAAACGTTTACCTACACCAACACTCAAAAAGAATATGGGGAAAGTTAGAAGAAATAGAGGCAGGACCAATCACAGAATGGATGGAAGAGACAGAAGAAGGAAGAGGAGAACACTTGTGGTTCCCTCGCAGTAAAAAACGAGCCCTAGAACCCACACCAACTCCACTCTATTGAAAGATGCAACGTTACCCCAGTGAAACCTTGGCAGCCCTACCACTTACAACATTAGATCATAAAAAGACGCGATGTACTTAGCAGAAACACAAGTACCTGCCCTAGACTCCCCACCATTGGCTAAGAAACAAAGACACGAAAATGTAAGGCATAAAATTGCAATATTTTGCTAAACATACAAACACCTGACATAAATATAACACCTAAGACGAAAATTAGCTGAAACACAAACATGAGAAAACAGAAGCACTTGGGTTGAGCTCCAAAACCTAACATTCTACTACTATTTTCCAATTTCCTCGCTGTCTTCTTGCACTATCCACCAATCCCAAGTCCCTCCAAATTCCACCACTATTCTTCAAGTCCAGTTCCCGCACCACCAATCTACGCACCAGCATCAAGATCTCTTCATACTTTACTTCACCCATCGATCGATCGATAGTTAGTCACACACATAAAGGTATATTTCTTCCATGTCTTAAAAATGGCAGCGGCGGATATAGTTGCTCCAGAGATGGAAGTGTGTGTGTGTTCATGTATTTAGTGTGTTTACTTAAGTGGCGCGTCTTTTACGTCAGTTAACCGCTGGGATTGTCGTATATGTTTAAATTAATTTACTTAATGTTTCAATTAGCTAATTTCATTAGGTCTTTTTATCAAACGTGCAGCCGCATGACAGGAATATGTTTGCCTCTATTTTTATTAAACTTTTAACAGTGTTCACTATAAATCACTAAAGGTGAAATCATGTGTTTTCATAATGTTTTTGCAAAAAATTGGGCAGAAGTTGATATAGGTTTCTAAGGCATAAAGGTGAATTAAATTTTACAATAAAACCTCCACATAACGGACATCTCTATATACCGTAAAATACGTTAGTTAGGATTTCCACATCAAAAGTATCCTCAATATAACGATATAACGGATTTTCATATATATATATATATATATATATATATATATATATATATATATATATATATATATATATATATATATATATATATATATATATATATACTGGCGTAATCGTCGCCCTCCGGGCGACTCTTTCGCTAGGCCACGGTAGGACGCCGCCCTCCGGGAGGCTCCACATTGTCTCACTGTACTGCATTAAGGTGTCTGCTTTGATCCTGATTTTACAGAAGGCATGTTTTCCAGGGCATCTTTAAATGACTGTACATACTTGTTGCACTCATGCAGCATTTCTTGGATAGATAGGACAATGTCATGTCTGACACCTTGAATGATGCCACACCTGATAGTAGTCTGCTTTTCATGATCTCCCATGAAGTAGATTTGGAGGAACTTTTCCTGCTCATCTTCCAGTGGTAAAAGGGATCCTACTTTATGATAGACTTGACCCTGGACTTTGAATGTGGGCATGTATCCGTGCTTACGAACTACTCTGGTAGCTCCAAAGGATGTCATCTGGAAGCATGAATTGTACTTCCGGATATTTTCCAAGAAGTGTTTTGACTCTGGTGTTGTTCCCAGCATGAGAGTCTTCAATGGTTGTGGTGGTTTTTCCAAATTTGGCAGTCATACTTTTCCACGAGAGCAGCACAGCCCACCAGAATCCCCTTTGTAATTCTTTGCACCGCAGTGTTCACATTTCTTATCCATGTTGCCAATGACAACAGAAGGATACTTTTCATATTATTTTTACATCATCATCCATCATCACTATATATAACACCATCCATCATCACTACATGTAACACCATCCATCATCACTACAGATCGGTAAACTAGTTTCCGAGATTCTCGTGCAGACACACAGACAAACATACAGACTTCTTTGTTTTATATAGATATAGATAATCACCACATATAACACCACCCATCATCACTACATATAAGAACATCCATCATCACTACATATAACACCATCCATCATCACTACAGATAAGTAAAGTAGTTTCCGAGATTCTCGTGCGGACATACATACAAACAGACAGACTTCTTTGTTTTATATATATAGGCATATAGCAGAAACGCCGCCCTCTAGGCGGCTCTTTCGCTACGCCACAGTGTGAAATATCTTACGTTTGGCATACCTCGTTAAAATGGACTACCTACCTACCTACCAACCTTGTTAGAATGGACAGCCTAGAAAAGTTATAGATCAAAGAAAAGTAAGCTGTAATGAGAGAGAGCATAAGGATAAAATTAGCTATAATACTTGGGATGGGATACGACTTTTCAACCTCTGTGTGGTGTAACGGAAGGAGGTTAAATGAAGAGAAAAGTAAGCTATAATGAAGGAGAACCTAAGGATCAAAATAGCTGTAAATCATAGGAGGGAATACGACTTCTCTACGTGTGTGTGCGTCGGGGCTGTGTCGGATTGGGTTGGTTGGACTTTTTTAGAGATCACTATATATAATAGCATCCATCATCACTACATATAACATCATCCATCATCACTACATATAACATCATCCATCATCACTACATATAACATCATCCATCATCACTACATATAACATCATCCATCATCACTACATATAACATCATCCATCATCACTACATATAACACCATCCATCATCACTACATTTGACACCACCCATCATCACTACATATAACATCATCCATCATCACTAAATATAACATCATCCATCATCACTACATATAACATCATCCATCATCACTACATATAACATCATCCTTCATCACTACATATAACATCATCCATCATCACTACATATAACACCACCCATCATCACTACATATAACACCATCCATCATCACTACATATAACACCATCCATCAACACTACATATAACACCATCCATCATCACTACATATAACAACATCCATCATCACTACATATAACACCATCCATCATCACTACATATAACACCACCCATCATCACTAGAGATAACGACATCCACCATCACTACATATAACATCATTCATCATCACTACATATAACACCATCCATCATCATCACTACATATAACACCATCCATCATCACTACATATAACATCATCCATCATCACTATATATAACATCATCCATCATCACTACATATAACACCATCCATCATCACTACATATAACACCATCCATCAACACTACATATAACACCATCCATCATCACTAGTATATATAACAACGTGTTAGACTTGATAAGGTGGTGTGAAATACTGTGACTTGTGATGGAGTGGAGGAGGATGAGTTACCAAAGCATGACTTTGGGGAGTTGAAAGCCGATATCAAACTGAACAATTCTGATGTGTTAAGTGATCCTTCTTCTTAATTGTGCCATCTACTACAGGGCCATATGAGCGATGTAATGTGTCTCCTACAGGAATTTCAGCTCATCTTTGGTGATGCGCCGCAGCCTAGCCCAGAGGTGACCCATGATGTTGTGTTAGTGAACGACGCAGCCCCAGTGAAACAAGTACCCTACCGCATGTCTTCCCAGAAAATCGGCATTTTGAATGACGAGGTGCAGCTCTTGATTGACAATAATTTGACTGAACCTAGTGACATTGAATGGGCATCCCCTTGTGTTCAGGTACCCTAGTCAGAGCGGGCGAGACGCATATCGGCATGTGTTACCCCTTATGGCTTGTATCAGTATAAGGTTATGCCATTTGGTATGCGTAACGCCCTTCCAACTATCCAACGTTTGATGTCACTTGTCATTAATGGTTTGGATGGTGTCATAGCATATCTTGACGACGTAGTTGTGTTCTCTTCCACATGGCGTGAGCATATTGAGTCACTTCGCTGTCTGCTCAGTCGTCTTAATTGTGCTCGGCTCACAGTTAACCTCGTTAGGAGTAAGTTTGGACATGCCAAACTAGTATTTTGGGGACATGAGATTGGCTATGGGACAGTGGCCCCAGTCCAGGCTAAATTTGAGGCCACTGATACCTTGCCCATACCCAACGCTTTTTGGGTATGGCAGGGTATAGGAGATTCTGCCCTAACTTTTCTGATGTTGCTAGACCATTAACTGATACAGTTAGTCAAAAAAGGGATTTTGCGTGGATGGAAAGTTGTCTAGAGGCATTTGAGAAAATTGAGGCAATTTTGATATCTAAACCAGTATTAAAGGGACGAAACTTTGACAAGCCATTTGTTGTACAAGTAGATGCGAGTGACATAGCAGCTGAGGCAGTTTTATTGCAAGCAAGTAATAATGATGTTTTGCACCTGGTATGTAACATGTGAAATAAATTTAAGCCTCATCAAAGAAATTACTCTACCAATGAGAAAGAGGCAGCTGCATTGTTTATGGCGCTAGATAAATTTGATGATACCTTGGGAACAGCAACCAGAAAATCATTGTATATAGCATCCACAACCCCTTGCAATGTATTACTCACATGAACAAAAACCAACGTTTAACTGGCTGGTGTATGGCACTTCAACTGTATTATATTGATATTAGACTTATCAAGAGTAAGGATAACATTACTGCTGATACCTTGTCTAGGCCACATTTGGCAGATCTGATAACTGTGTGTTGCCAATGTAACACCCTACGGGTTTTATTTTAAGGAAGGGGATGTTATGCATGGCGCAATGTACAGTGGTGCGTTGTGTTGGGCATAGTGAAATTTTTTTTAGGCATGTTACCCTCAACTTGTGTAAATAAGATATTTTTTGTAATTGTGTGTGAGCAGCAGGGCTGGTACTTGATACAATACAAATTTTCTGTATGTATGTAGGTATTTTTGCAGCTTAATGTGGGGGTTGTTTAATATTAGTGTTAGGCTTGTAGTCCCCTAGGGTATGGAACTTTGTCAGTCACTGGTTGGCCTTGTGAGTAGGAGAGCGTCTCAGTTTGTCAGTGGTGGATACCTTTTCAGAAAGGGTTTAGTTGAGTATTATATTCAGTGTTGCTCTATTACTATTCATGGTGGATAAAGTGCAATCAATTATTGTGTTGTAAGGTTGTTTATTGTTTATACACGGTGCCAATAGTAGTTGTTTATTAAGCATCATTTTTATTCTTTATTCTCTTGATTTAATTTATCTTATGGAACCTACACACTTATTATGGTAAACTTTCGTTATTAAAATGTATTTAAATCTTTCATAATGCGTATAATTCCAAACCTTCACTCCTGAACTGTTGGGATAAATAGAGGGCTGTGATTGAACCCATGAGTAAGATGTGTGTAGTTGCCAATTTGTTTTTTTGTTGTGCCAAATGTGCCCTCATTAGTATATTAATCTTTAACGTAATTCAAGTTTATAATTTATGGCATAACGAAATTAACACCGTAATCGCGAGCGTTGATATTCCATCCACTTAATTAATTACCATCTAGACTAAACTTATAACTTTTATAATTAACTCTTGCAACAATTTTCGACGTCTCCAGACTCCTCTCTTGATGTAGGACCTTAACAGCCGCTCTAAAACTTTGTCTTCTCCCCCTTGTTAAAGTGAACGCGGGACACGATTTCTTGCAAGTATCTTCAAGTGTATAGAAAATCTTATGATATATCAAGAAACCCGATTTACTGACCTGGAGATTATGTATTACGATAGATATCCCTTAAGTCTCAATTACGTGAATGTAGTAGTCGTAAAAAAAATTTCTTCTGAAGAAGCAGCCATGGTTACTTCTGTGGAGGATATGAAACCATAGATATAAGCTGTGCAGATTTTCTAAATAAAATGACACTAAGAAAGAGTACTTTTGTAAATTGGACTTACCTGCGATCATGTAGCAAGGCTGATACCTACTATATCCACAAAATGCTAACTCCAAGTGGTTTCAAGTATATCATCAGGTAAAGTAACAAAACTTAAAGAAGACGTAATGAACATACATTATAAAAATAAATGTAATTTCAAAACTATTCTTATCTACCTTATCTTAATTGTAGGTAAGGCAGAATTTTATGACTTAGTGGAAGACTGAAATAAGGGAAGTGCTTGTCTCCTTGATGTGGCCAAAAGAAATATGTTGTTTTATGTAATTGATTAAAAAGCTCTCATTGTTCAAAATCGTACTAATTATAGAATGGATTCACATATTCTCGATTTTAGATAGTTAGTGATTTGTGACAGGGAGGCAGAGAGACAGACATACATCTTGAAACATTCTCTCGCCCTGGCCGGGGATAATCACGGAATTGACTCTCTCTCACCCGACAGGGGAAGTGTGTTTCAGGAGTTACCGCTGTTTGATTAGTACAGTGCTGGAAATACCATTAAACAGGCACTGGGTACACTTAAACTAAACTATCAATTTAGCTCACACAACCTAAGGGAATCCATCTTAAATTTATATGTTAAAATATTACAAAAGACATATTTTCTAAACACTTTAATCTTGAAGTAAAGTAAGAAGCACTCGTGTTCGGTGATATAATTCAGCAATTAATCTTTAATTAAATTAATAAAGGCGTAATATAACCTAGTAAGAAGAATACCGCCTCAAGGAAACAAACACCAATCAGTATAACAAGATACTGAACCAACCATTATTAAAAAGAAATAAAAAACGAAACGTGTAAACGACTAAATGAAAAAAAAAATCAAGAAAAACAGAAAGCTTAATAAGGAAAATCCCTGAAAAAAAAAATATATTGTGATGTCCCTAATAAAAGTATATACAAATATCAGACTCATTATATAAAAGAATCAAGAACTTGAGGCAGGGAAAACCGCAAGAATCCGGCTGTTAAAATTTTGTAAAAAAATCTGCATGAGACATAGAGACGATATGGGTGAAGAATAAAATAAAAACTAAGAACAGTCTAAAATTATGTCTAATTCTCCTCCAAGAGAACGTGGTTGGACGTTTATAAAATTCCTACTCTTAAAAATTTTAAATTCAAATCTTCGTCAGTAATAAAATAATTTTTTTACGGACATAAAATTGACTCTGGAAAGTTCAATGTTGATAATCGTGTTTTATATACAGTATTTTTTTTCGTTTCATTCCCGACCCAAGAAGCTTGAAACTTAACAAAAGAATAAATCTGAGTATAAAATATGCCTCAATCTAAAAAAAAAAATATGAAATGCATTTCACCCCAGTAAGTAATAATAGTTTTAAGATAAATAAATGGAGGCATAGTTTGACTAACAGTTTACAATACCTCTTCTATAATCTCATATGCATATATTTGTGGCTAAACATACTGTAATTCATGATTATACTGAAATAAAGCAAAAAATAGCCAGTAATGTAACTTGACCAGTGTAACAGCCGAGTCTGTTTTGTCTGGGTGTGTTCATTATCAGCTGCCTCACTCTTCCTTTCTAACTGCGGCAATGCAAACACAGCAAACGGTAATTTTTTTTTTTTTTTTACGAGATTAGCCCACCAGAGCACAGGTCAATGACTCACATCAGAGCCTGGGGGCGAAAATATAATAGTACTAAAAATAATAAAATTATAATTATAATCTATATATAAAAAACAAAGAAAGTATTTCTGTGTGTGTGTGTGTGTGTGTGTGTGTGTGTGTGTGTCCGCACGAGAATCTCGGAAACTACTTTACTGATCTGTAGTGATGATGGATGGTATTATATGTAGTGATGATGGATGGTGTTATATGTAGTGATGATGGATGATGATGTTATATGTAGTGATGATGGATGTTGTTATATGTAGTGATGATGGATGTTGTTATATGTAGTGATGATGGGTAGTGTTATATGTAGTGATGATGGGTGGTGTTATATATAGTGATGATGGATGGTGTTATATGTAGTGATGATGGATGGTGTTATAAGTAGTGATGATGGATGATGTTATATGCAGTGAAAAACATGGTGGAACTTACAAGCACCGTTAATGAACTATTGATGGAAGAAGAGGGGCCACTCTGCTCACCCCACATGGGGAGGGAGCTAGAAAAGGTGCCCTAAACATAGCCTGCAGAAAAAACAAATCCTGACGGGGCAACCGCACTGAGTAAGGTCATCCTTATGCGGTCAAAAAAACACAAATATAATCTCAGATTAAAACAAAAACAAGCTATACAAACTTTTATGGTCGCTGCATGGAATGTCAGGACTCTTCTGGATACTGGCTCATATGAGCATCCCGATAGAAGAAACGCCCTTGTGGCAAGAGAGCTGGCTAGGTGTAACATTGACATAGCAGCCATCTTTGAGTCTCAGCTCCCAGACGAGGGTCGACTCACAGAACGGGGGTGTGGATATACCTTCTTCTAAAAAGGTAAACATGCCGTGGAGAGAAACCATATCTATGGAGTTGACTTTGCCATCCACCAAAGCATCATACACAGGCTAACTGAAATGTCTGTTGGGATCAACGAGCACCTCGTGACGCTCGGAGTCCCACTGAATTACTCACGTCATGCCTTTTTCATCAGTGCATACGCCCCAACACTGGATGCCGAGGGTGACATCAAGAAGGCCTTTTACGCCGACCTTGACAGAGTTCTAACCTCTATCCCCAGAGAAGATAAGATTGTGCTCCTTGGTGACGTCAATGCCAGAGTTGGCAGGAAACCATAAGAATGGAATAGGCAAGCGTAACCGCAATGGAATACTCCTCCTCAGCAAGTGTGCTGCACACAACCTCACTATTACCAAAACCTTGTTCAGGGAGGCCGACAAGTTCAAGGTTTTCTGGCAATACCCACGATCAAAACACTGGCATGTCTTTGACTACATCATTGTCAGAGAAAGATATTGCTGAGATGTCCTCATCACCCGAGCAATGCGTGGCTCATACCACCGTGACACTGATCATCGGCATGTCAGAGCTAAGCTCTCACTTCACGTCGCCCCAAAACGGCGAAGGCAGCAAGCCTCCAGAAGAGGTTTTAACACTAAGCGTCTGGATGATCCAGCAGTACCACGAGCTTTCAGAGAGAGCAGCCCGAACATTGGCTGGTAAACAACCAGACAACGAAAAACCCAAATCCCAGTGCCGAATGGGGGTATTTTCAACACTGGCATGACAAAAACCTGCAGAGAGACCCTCTTCCAGATCGAAAGACCTGGTTACAGGAGGGGAAACATTGAGTGAGTATTAACGACAGTAAATCCGATTGCAGTAATGTCACTAGTGGAGTACATAAGAACATAGGAACATATGAATGGAGGAAACTGCAGCGGGCCTATTGGCCCATACTGTGCAGTCCCATTTACACCCAACCCCTATTGCTCATATAAGCATCCAACCTATGTTTGAAGCTATCCAGCGTATTCGAGTTAATGATGATATTTGGTAACTTGTTCCATTCATCCACTAATCTATTTCCAAACCAGTGTTTACCAATTTTGCGCCTAAATCTAAATTTGTCTAATTTAAAACCACTGTTACGAATTCGCTCCTGGTTGGATGGTTTGAGTACCTTTGTAATGTCCCCTTTGTTTTGCCCTGACCTCCATCTATGTACCTCAGTCATGTCGCCTCTCGCTCTACGTCTCTCCAGGGAGTGCAAATTAAGATGCTTTAACCTGTCTCTGTACTCAAGGTTCCTAATGCCCGGGATTAGACTTGTCATTCTCCTCTGAATTCTTTCCAAGGATTCTATATCCATTCTGTAATATGGTGACCAGAACTGCACTGCGTAATCCAGGCGAGGTCTCACAAGCGCAAGATATAATTTTAAGATGACCTCGCTAGTCTTGTAACTAACACTCCTTTCTATGAACGCAAGTACTTTATTAGCCTTCTTACTAGCAAAAACACATTGTTTTCTTGGCTTAAAGATTCCTACTTATCATTACTCCTAAATTTTATCTGCCATTTTTAAGACCATTCGAAATTTTTTTTTAGATCTTCCTGTAGTTTTGCGGAGTCCTCATCAGATTTAATTACACGTCCCAAGGTTCAGTACTTGGACCATTATTATATATATATATATATATATATATATATATATATATATATATATATATATATATATATATATATATATATATATATATATATATATATATATATATATATATATATGTATATATATGTATATATTTCATGTAAATCCACAATGAAAACGTGGATAAGGTTGTATACATAGTGTTTTAAATAAGAAATTTGCTTCAAACATTCCAAAAAGATTTGAAACAGCCTTGATAAACTTGAAAAGAAATAAGAATATCCATATTACCAAGGCTGATAAGTCTAATGCTATTGTTATCTTGGATAAAAGTGACTACAATGATAAGATGAATTCATTACTGAGTGATGAAAGCACGTATTGTGAGCTTACGAAAGATCCCCTGGAAAATATTGATAAGTTATCTAATTCCAAAATGAAGATGTTATTGAAAAAGAACCCCGATCTCACTAAACAGCTCTCTCAAATCAATCCCACTTTACCTTATATGTATGGATTGATCAAAACACACAAGCTTAATAATCCATTACGTCCTATCGTGAGTTCTGTGGGTTCTGTTACTTACAAATTATCCAAGTGGCTGGTAAAGATGATATCCCCTCTTACAGGCCAAATATCTAATTCACATATACGCAATAGCAGTGATTTAATTGATAAACTCAAGAAACACAACGAACCTTGCGAATTAATAAGTTTTGATGTAAATTCACTGTTCACTAGAGTACCTGTGAAAGACTTACTTTCATTTCTTAAAGATAAATTACAACTGCTAGATTTAACTATTGAACATGATACTTTCCTGAAATTGATAGAGTTATGCGTAACTGACAATGTGTTTAGTGCAAATGGGAAGTTCTACAAGCAAGTATTTGGCATGAGCATGGGTAATTGTCTTTCTGCTCCTCTAGCCTGTATTTATATGGAGTTCTTTGAGTCTAGATTACTCCCCAATGTAGTGGACTGTATTCCTCCTTGGTATAGATATGTAGATGATGTTCTTTGTCTTTGGCCTAAAAACAGTGACCCTTTGGAATTTTTAGACAAGCTTAATAATATTGTCCCTAGTATCACATTCAAAATTGAAAGAGAAATAAGTGAATCCCTTCCATTTCTTGATATGCTTATCATGAGAAATGGCCAAAACTATAAATTTAAGGTATATAGAAAGCCCACACAGGTAGACAGTTTCATTCACTTTTTATCCAATCACCTTGAGTCTACCAAAATGTCAGTTTTTTCTGCTATGTTCCTACGATGTCTGCGTATTTGTGACTCTGAATTTATTGACGACGAATTTAAACACATTCGTTCTATTGCACAGAAACTTGGGTACCCTTCTGTGTTTGTTGATCGTTGCTTTAAAAGGGCTAAAAAATCCTTTCATTCCTCTGTAACCAGACAAGTTCCTACACTTAAGAATATTTTGACTCTGCCCTATCGTGATGAATTTGTCCCTTTAGTTCGGTCCCTCAAGCTTCTAAATATTAATGTTGTTTTCAAGTATGACTCAACCATTACCAATATGTTAATAAGGAATAGCCCAAGTTTGAATGTAAATGGAAGTGTTTATTGTATTCCATGTAGCCAATGTAATTGTAATTATGTAGGTCAGACAGGAAAAACACTGCAGCTCAGAATCAAACAACATAAGTATAATATCAGAACTGCATCTGAAAGCAGTGCCTTGTTCGTTCATGTTAGGAATAATAATCACCCCATTGCTTGGGAAAAAAGCTTAGAAGTATTCAAATCATCTTGTGTCACAGAAAGACTTCTGGTTGAAGCTAGTTTGATTAAGGAATTAAAATCAATAAACCTTAGTGATGGTCAGTTCAAAACTGATAATATGTTACATAAATTTATTTGTCAGTGGCCCAAGGTTAAAACTGCTTTGAAAACCTTTGATCTTGATGTATGACAGTTATTTTGTGGGTCCCTTTTTTCTGACCTGACCTGTCTAGTCACGTCACCACCCTTCTCTTAAGCTCCTCTACGGTTGTGTTGGTGTGGGGATTAGTGGATGTCATCATTATGACCTGACCTCATGTTTTTAGGTCACCCTGTATATTTAAGCCTCTCTCTGTCCATGTAATCTAGTTGCCTCTGAAGATGTCTTGAATAAAGACGAAAGCTAAGGTACTCCGTTGTTTCCATTTTCCCGTGTGATTTTATCAAGATATATATATATATATATATATATATATATATATATATATATATATATATATATATATATATATATATATATATATATATATATATATATATATATATATATGTAGATCCACAATGAAAACGTGGATAAGATAAATCTTGATAAAATCACACAGGTAAAAGGGAAACAATGGAGCACCTTAGCTTCTGGTTGAAGCTAGTTTGATTAGGGAATTAAATTAAATAAACTTTAGTGATGGTCAGTACAAAACTGATAATATGTTACATAAATGTATTTGTCAGTGGCCCAAGGTTAAAAATGCTTTGAAAACCCTGGAACTAGATGTAGGATAGATATTTAGTGGGTCCCATATTTTTGACCTGACTTAACTTGACTAGTCACGTCGCCCTTTCTCTAAAGCTCCTGTACGTGTGTGTTGGTGTTGGTCTGCGGATTAGTGGATGTCATGATTATGACCTGACCTCATGTTTAATAAGGTCACTCTGTATATTTAGGCTCTCTCTGTCAATGTAATTCAGTTGTCTCTGAAGATGTCTTGAATAAAGACGAAAGCTAAGGTGCTCCATTGTTTCCTTTTCCTCGTGAGATTTTATAAAAAAAAAAAAAAATATATATATATATATATATATATATATATATATATATATATATATATATATATATATATATATATATCTTGATAAAATCACACAGGAAAATGGAAACAACAGAGTACTCCGTTGTTTCCATTTTCCGTGTGATTTATCAAGATTTATCTTATCCACATTTTCATTGTGGATTTACATATATATATATATATATATATATATATATATATATATATATATATATATATATATATATATATATATATATATATATATATATAAATATATATATATATATATATATATATGCAAGTAAATCACTGTAGGTGCGCGTGATCTAGGTATATGCTGATAACCACAAGGAAAGAAGAAAACACGAAGTTCGCAAGCGCTTTTGTGTAATTCACATCTTCAGGGGTGAGTACAGACTAGAGAGAGAAATACAAACCAAGGTGTATATATACAGAGGAGGGTGAGACCAGGTCCACAATGGTCAGGTATTAGGTAATGACCCTACTAATCTTTAAATAGCACACAACGGTTGGTGGTCAGGTCAGATGGTAAGGTGACCCGACCTTCTAACCTGGTTACAAATCTTCTTAATTACAAAATTGTCCAGTTTGTACATGCCATTACTCAAATTAATGTTGAATGCTTCGGTATGTTTAATAAGACTAGATTCTATGATGTTCCTACTATCAATTGAATTACAAGGTAATATTGAAGAGGCATTATCCCAGTCAATGCAATGCTTGTTATCCCTCAAATGAACAAACAGAGCATTGGATTCCTGGCCTGTCCTAACACTGTATTTGAGTTGTTTAATTCTAGTTGCAAGATCTTTACCTGTCTGGCCTAAGTAAAACATATTACATTCCTTGCAAGGAACTTTATAAATGCAACCAATTGTGTTGTTGGGGGAGTTCTTGATTAACATTTGTTTAACAGTGCATGAGTTTTTAAATCAGCATATACCTAGATCACGCGCACCTACAGTGATTTACTTGCATATATATATATATATATATATATATATATATATATATATATATATATATATATATATATATATATATATATATATATATATATATATATATATATATATATATATATATATATATATATATATATATATATATATATATATATATATATATATATATATATATATATATATATATATATATATATATATCGGCGTAGACAGCAACATAAGTAATTTTGCTGATGACACTAAAATAGGGCGAGTAATTAAATCCCTAGAAAGAATTCAGAGGAGAATGACAAGACAAATTCTGGGTATTAGGAACTTTTAGTACACAGACAAGTTAAAGCATCTTAATTTGCACTCCCTCGAGCGATTTAGACGTTTTAGGCGCGAAATAATTAAACACTGGTTGCCAAACATCATCATTAACGCGAATACGCTGGATAGCTTCAAACATAGGTTGAATAAATATATGAGCAATAGGGGTTGGGTGTAAATGGGACTGCCCAGTATGGGGCAATAGGCCCGCAGCAGTTTCCCCCATTCATTTTTATATTCATTCATATTTTCATATGTTTGACGAAAATGTCCCGGAAATCAATGTACTCATCGATGATAAACGTGCTGCTTTAACAGACTGGCAGAACAACCCTCAGTCTCGAACCAAAGCCAAGACCTTCCGCAAGACGAAGGCGGCGGCCGAGAGCAAACTTCGCAAACTAAAGAACAATTGGTTTACAAAAAAAGGTTGTGAAATGCACAAAACTTGAAGATCAACACAAGATGCACAATTTTTTAAATTGCACTAAAACATTTTATAGGCCAATTACTCATGGCACAGCCCCGCTCTACTCATCCGATAGGAACTCCCTGATTAAAGACGAAAAAGGCATCCGTCAGCGCTGGAAAAAGCACTACCATTCGCTGCTCAACTGCAATTCCAATGTGAATGTCATGCCTACCCAGCAGGTTCCTCAGCATCCAGGGCTGACTCATGTCAGCTATCCTCCATTCCTGGACGAGGTAGCTACTGCCATCAAATAGATGAAAAACAACAAAGCCTCAGGGCATGATGGAATTCCAGCCGAGGTGTATAAAGGAAGAGGACCTCTGCTTAATAGCTGTCTCAACTCTCTCCTGGAGAATATATGGGAAAAGGAGGATATCCCCCAAGCTCTTAAAGACGCCTTGATCGTCAATATTTATAAAAAACAACGGAGACAGGTCAGACAGCGGCAACTAACGCGGGATCTCACCGTTGTCCGTAGCTGGCAAGAATATCGCCAGAGTCCTCCTAAACAGATTTCTCCTTGAGGCAGAAGACTTCCACCCAGAATCTGAGCGTGGCTTTGGACCATCACTTGGCACCACTGACATGATCTTTGCTGCCCACCAGATACAAAAATAAAAGTGCAGAGAACAGCGTCGTGACTTGTACATGGCCTTCATCAACCTAACGAAGGCCTTCGACTTGGTCAACAGGAAAGCCCTCTGGCGGACCCTCAGCAGATTTGGCTGCCCACCAAAATTTATCGCCATCATGAGGCAACTCCGCGATGGCATAGACGGCAATGTCCTCCTCAATGGCACCCAGTCTGAGTTCTTCCCTATCCAAACAAAGGTAAAAGAAGGGTGTGTACTGGCACCAACTTCTCTTTGCTTGTGCCAATTTAGTCGGCGAGGTGAACATCGAGTCTGGGATGAAGTGGGTCTTTTCAAAGTAAGACGACTCCAGGCAGGAACAAAGGTGTCGGCAGCTTCCATTACTGAACTTCAGTATGCAGACGACCTCACCCTTGTTGCTCACATTCAACGCGACCTAAAGGAAATCCTGAACACCTATAGAGATACATATGCACACTTTGGCCTTGAGGTGAATGTACGTAAGACACGGATTCTCTTTCAACCTGCCCCTGGGTCAGCCACATTTCCATCATCTATCCAGCTTAACGGTACTACCCTCTCTAATGTTACCCACTTCGGTATCTCGGCTCCCGCTTGTCCACAACTGTGGACATCGATGAAGAGATTCAGCATCGGATCAGGTGTGCATCTGAAGCCTTTAGCAGACTCCGTATCTGTGTCTTTAGCTGTAGGGAGCAAAAATGTTCTACAAAGTTGCATGTATATAGAGCAGTGGTGTTCTCCACCCTGCTATATGGCAGCGAGATATGGGTCACATACAGGAGGCACTTCAAGGCGGTTGAAAACTTTCACAAATGTAGTCTACGTTCCATCCTCCGAGTTCTCTTGGAAGACCCAAGAACAAATGCCAGTATTCTTGCTGACACCAACTGTAGAGGCATCGAGGTTACCATTATCCACGAATAACTATGCTGGCCTGGCCATGTTACTGTATGGACGACAGCAGACTGCCAAAGCAGCTACTTTACAGTCACCTAACGAATAATAAGCGTAATGTTGGCAGGCAACTGAAAAGGTTTAAGGATAGTCTTAAAACAGGCATGAAAAAGTGCCAAATCGACCCCCTCACCTGGGAGATGATTTCTCCACACCGTAACGCTTGGCGGATCACCACAAAAGAAGGTGTCAATACTTTCGAGTTAGCCCGAGTGCATAACGAGGCAGACAAGCGCCAACGTCGGAAAGTTGCTGCTGCCGCCCCTTCCGCACTAGATGTAGCCCCCAACATGTCCATGATCTATGATCGACCTTGCCGGTCCCGTATCAGTATCAATTAGTCACGTCAGAACTCACCAACTCATATCAATGTATCATTGCTGGATGATCATCATACTCGAGTGTGTGTGTGTGTGTGTGTGTGTGTGTGCGCACACACACTACACAGGGTGGTGAGATGCGTCTAGTGCGGCAACATTATGTTCGTGTTAAGGTGCAAGCACTGCTTGCTCCCTCTCGCTTTCAGCTGCAACCGCTGGCTAGCCCTCAAGGCAAACAGGGAAGCAACTTGCATAAGTTTTCCCCTGCCAGTACACAGCCTCGTCACCATCAAGACTCCTGCTGTTCCTCCTCGTGCCAGCACATGGTAACTGGGTGCCTCGTGGGACCAGGCTAGATCAGCAGGGGATCTCAAAGTAGCAGTGGGCTCAAGAGGGATGTGCACACAGGCTCACTGGCATGTGGACACATCCTGGCGCCTACCAACCACCGCCCCGCTGCCTTGCGGATTAACCTTGGCAGGTATAAGGCTAGGGGAGTAAACCCCGAACGAAAAATCTGCGGTGGAGCCCCACATCAGGCAGACATGCTCACAGAGCTCCAACAAGACCACAACGGCGGTGTAGACGGAAGAGGTGACCACCATGGAAACCCAACGACTACACCGGCAGACAAAGGCAATTCCTGATGGACAGGCTACTAGGCGAAACCCAACAAACTGGGCTATTGGCAGTCCATTGCAACTCTCCCTCTCCCCAGTCATTGCAACACTTGCACCACTGGATCAGGAAAAGGGAGAGCCAAGATGTGTCGTAGCAGCCTGCTCTCTTGCCTCACCACATAAATCAACTCACGCGCAGCCATCACCCAGCTCATCATTCCACTCATCATCATCAAACCCCTTATACCCCCCAAAAGTCCTATGGCGATGGAAGACTGGTGACGGAGACAGGCAAAGATGACTGCCGGGAGTCTTTAGTCACGACTCTGCACATGGGCGGCACAGATAAGATGGTCATTTATGCACTGGGATCTAGGCAGCAGTGCAATCTGGTCCTGACTCTGCGACCGAGAAGCTCGTACGAGGAGCCACTCTGCTCACCCCACATGGGGAGGGGGCTAGAAAAGGTGCCCTAAACATAGCCGCCTACAAACCCAACCTGACTGGGCAATCGCACCAAGTAAGGTCATCCTTTTGCAGTCGAAAAGACAATCAAAATCACAGATCCAAACAAAAACAGACCATACAACCTCTTATGGTCGCTGCAAGGAATGTCAGGACCCTTTCTGGATACTGGCACAAATGCATATCCTGAAAAAAGAATTGTCCTTTTGGCAAAAGAACTTGCTAGGTATAACATCGACATAGCAGCCATCAGCGAGTCCCAGCTCCCAGATGAGGGCTAACTCACAGAACGTGGGTCTGGCTACACCTTCTTCTGGAAGGGTAAGCCTGGAGCAGAGAGAAACCGCATTTATGGAGTTGGATTTGCCATCCGCCAACACATCCTACACAGGCTAATTGAAATGTCTATTGGGATCAACGAGCGCCTCATGACGCTTCGAGTCCCACTGAATTACTCAAGTCATACTTTCTTCATCAGTACATACGACCCAACACTGGATGCAGAGGATGACATCAAGGAGGCCTTTTATGGCGACCTCGACAGAGTGCTAACCTTTATCCCCAAAGAAAAGGTTGTGCTCTTTGGCGACTTCAATGCCAGAGTTGGGAGAGATGCTAACATTTGGCAGGGAACCATAGAGAGAAATGGACTAAGCAAGTGTAATCCCAATGCCATACTCCTTCTCAGCAAGTGTGCTGCTCACAACCTCATTATCAGCAATACTTTGTTTAGGCAGGCCGACAAGGTCAAGGGATCGTGGCATCACCCACGATCCAAACACTGGCACCTCAGTGACTACATCATTTTCAAAGAAAGAGATCACCGAGATGTCCTCATCACCCTTCCCATGCGTGGCTCAGACCACTGTGACAATGATCATCGACTTATAATGTCATTATCTACATATAAAATTAATGGACGCCATCTACTGTATGTCTTAGCCACACTCTACAATTCTGTCTATCTCAGTCATCGAATTGGAATGTACAAGATCTAATGACGTCATTTCTTTACGCTCTCTGTTTAGAAATATACCACACCAAATAAAAGATGGCGATTTGTGATACTTGAATGCAGGTGAATTACTGTAAGTGATAAGGTTGTTAGTGTGCCATTCGGTTATTTTAAAGGATCTTTAAGTCAAATAGTGTACATTTAGATGCTAAGAAAATAAGAAAACAACGTTGGGAATTTTCTGAACAAAAGAACTTATTGATTCTGGCCATGGCGCTGTGATTGACTTCTTTTTTCCAAGGATTCCTATGATATACATTATACAGCTCTCTCTCTCTCTCTCTCTCTCTCTCTCTCTCTCCTTTAGAGCAAGATCACTTATGATAAAAATCCATTTACCTGTGGCCAGCACGGTATTTCTCTTCATAACAATTTACAATTAACCAATATGATACCATAGAGAAAATAAATTAGGCCTAAAAAAGATATTCAGGATGCTGCTGTACTTTTCGAGAGCTAACAACAAACGGTGCACGTGTGGGGGCCAACTACCCGGTACGAATATGACAAAAAACTTTATTATTATTATTATTATTTTTTTTTTTTTTTTATTAATTTATTAATGGAAATAATATCAATGCTGGTGCGTTTGCGTATTGAAAATAATCCCACAGTTTATTTTTATGCGTTGATATATATATATCTGCTAAATCTGTATATTTTATATTTCATATTCAAATTAGTATAATTTACAGGAACACTAGGTTCCGTTTTCCTTCATGCTAGCATAATCAGCCAACTATTTTACCCGGTGTTGGGTGGTTGTAGCTGACTATCAAAATTAATGACTTTGCTCCTATAATCTGTAAATGAATAATTAATCCCATACTCGTATTTTTCACAAATTAAACGGGTAAAAAAGCGGATCATAATACTGTCATAGACTTCATATGAACTTAATTACACCATAGTCTGCAAGCGTGACAGAGACCACGGCCTCTGAACTGTGTGTCTGTGTTTCTACTTATTCCCTTTTGTTAGTCTCTGTGTCTTTCGCTTTGGTTGTTTTAACTCCCTCTCTCTCCTTCTATCTTCTTTTTATCTCCAATAGATCTGTTTGTCATCCTCTTCGTTTGTCTCAGTCTCGTTCTTTTTCTGTTGATCTTTTCGTCTCTCTCTCTCTCTCTCTCTCTCTCTGTAGGGATCCTATCTCCCTCAGATCATATCCCCCACCAGGAGAAGGAAAACTGATCATGAAAATTGTTCTTTGGAGTTGTCTTGATTTTCATTGAGTTTATCTATTCTACTGTTTGAGATGTCGTTTACTATAATAAAATTACCTACATTAACTTCGGTTAGACCGAGTTACACGAGGTTAAGTTATTTGCATTTGAGTATAACTGTGTGTTCAAAGAAATCAAACAAATAATTAACTCAACAAAAGTCATAAATACCCCATCAGAAAGGTCTTGCATCAGAGAAAGTCTCAGTGGAGAGTAGTGAGCGCATCAGTATCGGGTTGAGGTTAGCTGTGTAGTGTGATGAACAAATCTAGCTATATCTGATATTGATTTATTTTAATTTCTCTTTGATCACTCCATCTTCCCTCTCCCATTTTACAGTATGTATTCAGTCTATGGTCAGCTTTTCGACTTCCCTGTGTGGTGATAATTTGGTTATACTTCACTCTACATCATCGCTGTGTACATTAATTAAACATACGGAAAATATGACTTTCTGTAAGAGTCACAAGACTTCAAAAAGTATTCCATAGCTTCTACAGTGCGTGTGTCTGTAAGGGATACATATAGCAGCACGAGCAAATATAAACGATATAGGAAATGTCGAAAGACCGAGGTAATATATGAACTATACGGGCAAAAAGTGAGGAAGAAAAATGAGAACTTGCGTATGTAACACAGTGTGTGAAGACCAGGGATGGGTAGGCGAAAGAGGAATGAAGGGTAGAGAAGACATAAAGACGAGCACGCCAATGCATCTTCAAGATGGGGGAAGGGGCGCTGTAAAAGACGCTGACAGGGTAATAGTGTTAGAAGACTGACGATGGGAGACTTATTTTCCAGATAGGCGTGACGTATTCACCGTGAAGAGCGGACGCAAGGGGTGGAAGGGGGCGTAGAATGTGCTCTGCCATGAGAGAAAGAATGGAGGAGAGATATTTCTGGTTACTTATAAGGAATGTCTCGTTACGCAAAACGTTCACGCATGAACTTCCAGTTACCTCAGCTGTATACTGCATCTCTTTAAATTGATTGTATTTCCCCTTAAAGGTATGAGGCAGTACAGGTATACCTCAAATAATCACTCACAACATCCTTGACACAAAATGATGTCAAACAATGAGGAATGTGTGTATCCAGCTGAAGAAGATTTAACACAGGAGTTGTAGGAGAGCACATGGCCAGACGACAGTGAGGCAAATTAAATCTATACCTAGTAGTAAAAGAGAGAGATATATCTATTTTCATTCTGAATTGTTGATGTCTAGTGAGTTCACTAACGTAGATTATCCGCTGAAGTCCTTGGCTGTAGAAGCGTTGTATTATATTTTAACATCAAAACAATATATTTTTTTTTTTTGCATTATTCAAATGTTATCTTCTTATTAACCTAAGACTTGATAACTTTCACTTTACAATCAAGGTTTGACCGCTCCTGCTCTCTTGCATGCAGGGTGAGAGATAGGGCATATCAAGCTATGAAACTATCTCCTTCTCCTATTACCCACACCTTTTTCATTACTTTTAGGAATAATTGCAAGGCTATTCTTCGTAGGGCCAAACGGAATGTTTTAAAAGAAAGACCTCTGTCCTGAGTAATTCTTCCACCAGTAAATCCTTCTGGTCCTTAAACCAAAACCTATGTAATAACTTCTGCACTCCTTCTTTTTCTCCTCTCTTCCGACCTGATAACTCTATAGCCAACTCTCCCCCTGACAAGCCAATCTCTTTGGCACTTTATTCTCCTCTAATTACACCTTAGTCGATTCCTACTCTATCCCTCCTACCCCTCCTCCTTCTACTGAACCTATGCACTTTCCTATAATCTCCGCTCGCAGGGTTGGATGTGAGTAAGGGGCATGGACCGGACGGCTGTGCTTGCTCTCCTCTTTCGCCTCTGCCTCAAAAAACAAACTTTTCCTTCTTTTTGAAAGCATGCCTTGGTTCAGCCCATCTCGAAGAAGGATGACCATTCTAATCCTTCTAACTATCGCCCCATTGACCTAACTTCATCCTTCTCTAAGATTTTCGAAACTATCTTCAACTCCCATTTTCTACGTCACCTTGAACGCCATTCTCTTTTGTCGGATCACCAGTATGACTTTCGCCAGGCGAAATCTACTGGTGATCTGCTCTCCTACTACACCCATCTTTGGTCATCCTCTCTTAGGGATTATGGGGAAATTTTTGTCGTTGCCCTCGACATCTCCAAAGCATTTGACAGGGTATGGTACAAGTCTTTACTTTCTAAACTTCCCTCTTATGGTTTCTCTCCCCCACTTTGTTTTCTAATCTCTAGCTTCCTTGAGAACCGATCCATGGCATTTGTTGTCGAGGGATAAATCACTCGCTCTTTCTCTACCAATAGTGGTGTCCCACAGGGTTCTGTTCTTTCACCTACTCTCTTCCTTCTTTTTATCAGTGATTTACTTCACACTACAACTAATTATATCCATTATTCCACAGATGTTTCTACTCTTCACTCTTCTTTACATTTTCCCCTTCCTCCTAACTCTCAAACTAGATCTGTTTCTAGAGCAGATATCATTACTTCGATCAATGTGGATCTGTGCAGCATCTCTTAATGGGGAGGTGCAAACTTGGTTAAATTCAATAGTAATAAAACTAAGTATTTACCAATTACACCTTCTAAATTTGATGATCTCCCACCAATTACATTTCAGGACGCTATTATTCTGCCAAATTCTGAAATAGTTATGCTAGGCCTCACCATTTCCTCCAATATGTCATGGAAATCACACATCCTTAACATAGCTGAGGCTGCCTCCCGAAAGTTGGGAATGCTGTACAGATGCCGTAGCTACTTCAATCCTCAGCAGTTGCTTCAAGTATATAAGGGATTCATTCTTCCTAACTTGGAGTACTGCTCTCATATCTGGGGTGGCTCTTCTTCTGTCCAACTATTAGATAGGGTGGAATCAAAGGCATTTCGTCTTATTCACTTTCTTCCTTTAGTTGACAATCTTTCTTCCCTTTCTCTTCGGCGCAATGTTGCTTCGCTCTCTCTCTTTTACAGGTACTTTAACGGGCAATGTTCGGTGGATTTTGCATCCTGTGTACCGCCGGCAAGACCGTGGGCTTGTAGCCCACGTCTTGCCCGCGGTGCCCACTGTTTCTCTGTGGATGTCGGTCACACCAGAATAACCCGTTATAGTGCATCCTACTTTCCTCACACAGTCAAACTGTAGAATGCTCTGCCTTCTTCTGCGTTTCCATACTTATACAATGTCTCACTTTAAAAAGATGGTTTTCTGGCATGTTCGTGGTGTTATACACAGTATAACATTTTTCTTCTCTATTTTTAATTTATTTCTGTTCTTATTTTTTTTGCCCCCCCAGGCCCCGTTGTGAGTCGTTGGATCTGTGCCCGGGTGAGCTAATTCCCGTAAAAAAAAAAAATAAAAATAAATAATAATATCAATACAAGAGATACGACTTTTTCTTCAGATGAGCGAGTCATCCATTAAGGTATTTGCATATCCTTGCTTCCTCTCAACTAGTTTATAAAGTAAACTCATTAACTACTCCCATTATCAATTGCTTCTTATAGATATCTGCTATGTATTTTTTGTCATTTTCAACAAGTTACTGGTAAGATATTTTTCTGTTTCGTTAAAAAATGTGTTTCTTTTTTCTCCGTTTATGGTAGAGTGGAGAAGCCTCACATATAACAAAACAATCACTCACAAATAACAGAAGCATAAACTGTAATCTTTTTAAACAAAAGGCTGTCGACGAGAAAAATTATTTGCATTTAAACCATGTGAGCTAGAAGGATAGAGTTGTGGGTGCACTGCTCACGAGAGTTAAACCAACAAATAATCAGTTTATTTATACACAACAGACTCACGAGAACTGTCGTAATCAAGAATAGAAGATTTGCCTTTTTATTTTCCTTCTCTAAGCCTGGCGTGTTTTTACGTGTTCCTACTCTAATCTGGACGTGGTTTGCGCGTTTTCGTGAGTCATGGTGAAGCATTACTTTATTTTTTTTCGTTTAATACTTCGCCCCTGAAAGGGTTTTCGAGGTATTAAAATGACCCTGTGTGTGTGTGTGTGTGTGTGTGTGTGTGTGTGTGTGTGACTGTCTGTGTTTCAGCAATATCGTCAATACTATGATGAAGCTAATCGAAACCATATTTGTATTACACCTGATCAAACATCGAAGATGAGCTATCTTGCATTGAACATTTTTAGATCAACGTAAAAGTCAACATAAGCCCAGAAATTATTTGTTTCTCGAAGCATCATAAGACGATGGGCTTGTGGTATTAGATTCCTCTATAACGTTACATTTCTCCAGAAAATATGACAGATGATGAATTTTTCGAGAACAAAATTGGTTTAGGATTTAATCCGAGAGACCAAATGTGGGGTCTCACCAAAAATGATCTTGGTAAGTAAAAATGTCATGGTTATTATGAACAACACACACACACACATTATATGCAAATAAATCACTGTAGGAGCGCGTGATCCAGGTATATGCTGATAACCACAAGGGAACTTCGTGTTTTCTTTATCCTTGTGGTTATCAGCATATATATATATATATATATATATATATATATATATATATATATATATATATATATATATATATATATATATATATATATATATATATATATATATATACTAGCAGAATCGCCGCCCTCCGGCCGGTTCATCCGCTAGGCAACAGTAGGACGCCACCCTCCGGGAGGCTCCCACATTGTCTCACTGTTCAGTCCCCAAAACTTCTTCTTCCATCAATAGTTCATTAACGGTGTATGCAAGTTCCACCATGTTTTTCACTGCAATGGTACAGCAAAGTATATTTTTTTTGCATTAAACTTATTATTTTATTGTGTAATCATCACTACATATAACACCACCCATCATCACTACAGATCGGTAAAGTAGTTTCCGAGATTCTCGTGTGGACACACACGTAGGATGCCACCCTCCATTAGGCTCCACATTGTCTCACGTTAGTGCATTAGGGTAGACCACATTTTTGGTTTTGCCATTAGCAGCAAGAATGTACAGATTTTTGCCAGTTTCCACTCTGGAGCATCCAATATAGAACTGTCTATGAGAAAAGCAAGGAAACACTTGCTATCCATGCCAAGTTTGGTACGGGCGGCTCATTCGCTTGGCCACGGTAGGACGCCACCCTCCGGGAAGCTCCACAGTGTCTCACTGTTGACTCCCCAAAACTTCTTCTTCCATCAATATTTCATTAACGGTGTATGTAAGTTCCACCACAACGGTACAACAAAGAATATTTTTTTAGCATTATTGTCTAATCATCACTACATATAACACCATCCATCATCACTACATATAACACCATCCATCATCACTACATATAACACCACCCATCATCACTACATATAACATCATCCATCATCACTACATATAACATCATCCATCATCACTACATATAACACCATTCATCATCACTACATATAGCAATATCCATCATCGCTACATATAACATCATCCATCATCACTACATATAACAATATCCATCATCGCTACATATAACATCATCCATCATCACTACATATAACACCATCCATCATCACTACTTATAACACCATCCATCATCACTACATATAACAACACCCATCATCACTACATATATCATCATCCATCATCACTACATATAAAACCATCCATCATCACTACATATAACACCATCCATCATCACTACATATAACACCATCCATCATCACTACAGATCGGTAAAGTAGTTTCCGAGATTCTCGTGCGGACACACACACACACACACACACACAAACAAACAGACGTACTTCTTTGATTTATATAGATAGATTATGAAGCTTCATATAGAATATGCTTGAGGACCCGACTGGTACCTGACCATTGACCCGTATTTGGGTGCTGCACGACCACTGCTCCAGATGGCTGCTGAGTCGAGACAGTAAGGGTGGCAACATTTTCTGTTAGGGATTCAGCAGTGCTTCATAACCTGTCACTGTTAGGTATTAGGGCTTGGCTAGGCCCCCGTCAGGGGATTGTCTATTCACCCTACCCCTAGATCCGTCTTTACTCGCTCAGCAAGCGGACACAAGGATCCATGGGGTTTAGCTGAGGTGGACAGATTAGGTAGGATTTTCATGTATGTTACTGACCATGGCCAAAGTGAGAGTGAAGATTTCCGGAGCCCCGACCCAGGGTTCTCGAACAGGGCTAAAAAAGCTATTGAGTGACCTAAGGATGAGAATAAATAGACTTGTGGATCTGAAAGATGGTTACATCATCCTCACAGAAACAGATGAAGATGCTGATAAACTACTTAATTCTAGTGCCATGGAGAAAATGAAAACTAACGGTTACGAGGTCATTGTCCCACGGGAATACGGCGCCAAGCGCACCCTTGTATGTAAGAAGTTAGACAAAGATGTAGTGGAAAATAACGCAGAAGAAATAAGCGATGAAATAAAAAATCAAAACACTGTCAAGGTTGTGGAGGTGTATCCTATGTATGCCCATAATATAATCAAGGTTCGCTTTGCAGACACAACGCATGCAAAAAGAATGAAGGAGAAAGGGCTCTATGCATATGGCACTTCCATCTCATCCCACCAAATAGAATATGAAAAGTATACGCCCATCCAACAATGTATGAAGTGCTATAAATACAATGACCACATGACCAAGAACTGCTCCCTGCAAGGGGTCATATGCTCTGAGTGTTCATCTGATCAGCACTTCTACAAAGACTGCCGTAGCACCATAAAAAAGCGCGTCGTCTGCGAGGGTGGCCACAGGACCTTCTCTGCCACCTGCCTGGTCAGGAAACAGGTAACTCAAGAAACAGATAATAAACTGACCGAAATAGCCAAACAAAAAGAAACCAGGGAAATTTCTAACACCATAGAAAGGACCACTCAGTCGACGATCATGGATTACAACCAAACCCTAAAAGACGCTCTGAAAGAAACTCAAGCAGACTCCCATAAACTTAACAATGTCAGCGAAACCATGGAAGTCCTGCAATCAGAGATAAGAACCATCAAGGACTCAATAAAACAGGCAGTTACCGAGTCACTGGGCGCCATGAGGGACGCAGTGGCGGAGAGCATCAGGAGCGTCTCCTCTCCACAGTTGGACGAGTCCAAAGCCACCACTTATACTTGTCTTACCTGCATGCCCATCACATGAACATGGTTCATCCAGGTTCATTCTCGAAACACCTCAACGAGACACTAACCAGTAACAACATTGCACATGTTGAAATAAGCGACAAAGTCCCTTCAAAAGAAATCCTGAAGGCAGTAACCCACTCAACGACTTATCAACGACCTCAACCCACGCCAGAATTAGACCATGACCTCCCTGACTTAGGCAAAAGTCAGTATAACCGTAGCCCCGACATGGCCAGTCAGTCCCCCTGGGATCACAGCTCCAACAACACCGAAATCTCCGTGAACCCAATACATGTACTCTCAGCGACGACAGTGACCATCGGACTGCAACCACAGTCAATGGTTGCGACCAGATGATGGCGACTTACTCCACAGAGGAACAAGACCCTCGACCTGCAGCGTCAGTAGATTACTTCGACACGCAGGCCCAGGACCTGAACACCTTCCTGTACAAGGGTGACGAGAAGTTCGAGGGCCCGCCATTAACTGGGAAGCAGATATCCGAAGGTTCTGCTAAGAAGTTCCGTCCCCCTAGAAATGGCAGAAGCCGAGCAAACACTTCAAGTGATGCCCCAAGCTTCAGTCTCCGAAATGGCAGTCGTTAGCAGGATGAAAACTGTCCAACATAATGTCCTATACTGGTCCCTTAATATACGTAACGAAATGTCTAACTTATACTATCAATTAGACCCAGACATCATTCTGTTAAACAGTACTGGCATAAAGGACGAAAGTTAGCTGAAAATTTTTGGCTACTCTGTATACCAGAGGAATATGACGGGTGAGCTGAACGATGGTGTCGCTGTGGCCATCTGGTCACGGCTGAGTCACAGAGTGTTGCCAGACTTCGAGGATTCAGTTGTAGGAGTGCAGGTGGAGACAACTAGGGGACCTGTTATCACATGCACAATGTACCTACCTCCCAGACGTCCTTACTTACCCGAACAAGACCTCAACCAGTTGCTACGCCACAGAAAACCAATATACATCATAGGGGACTTAAATGAGCGCCACGCCATACTAGGACACGGTAATGAGAACAACGTCGGTGTGGCGCTGTATGACAACATCAGAAGGGGAAAACTGCAACACCTCGGGCCAGATTTCCCGACATTGATCAGACGTGCCAGTGCCACAACACCCGACATAATCCTCTCTAACAACGAGGCCGTCCTGAACAGGCACGTTACCGCCGGACCCATCAGTACCAGTTGTCGTGACGTTCTCATCAAATCCCATTATGATACCCGCCAACATTAGGTCAAACCTCAAACGGGCAGACTGGGACTCCTTCAAAGAGTCTCTCAGTCTCAAGCAGGGGAGAAACCTGGAAGAAGCCAGCCCCAATGACATCGACGACACGGTCGAACAATGGTACACGGATGTGAAGACGGAGATGGACAACAACAACCCGGCCACCACTCACAGGACCATTCCCCATCCTCACAATAATCACCAGCTGAGGCAGCTCAGTGTCCAGTACGATCACCTAAAACAGTTAGCCAGTATCCGCCGGTGGACGCAAGAACTGAGAGACCGGTACCGAGAGCTACAGACGGACATCCAGCACGAGAGCAAACGTCTACATGAACAAAAGTGGGCCGCCTTGGTGTGGGAGGCAGCCAACAATTATCGCTCGACCAAAACAACGTGATAAATTCGAAAAGGAAAACCAAGAGCAATTACATCGGCGATATTTACGGAAAATCTTTATCATTAGTGAACAAGAGAACGAGGGCTTCGACAGGGGTTTTGAGGAGGACATTTTAGGTCAGTTGCAGGACCATCAGCACTTGCTCCAGCCACTCCCACGGACTGACTTCACTAGACTGGTGGACGGAAGCTACCTGACGGAGCGCATAGTTCCTGCAAATGTGTCTGCCGTCACAAAAGGGTTTATGAACAAATCACCTGGGCAAAGCCACATTAACAAAAAGATCCTGGCTCAACTCCCCGACAACATGATAGAGAGGCTTGCTCATATATGCAACGCCTGACTCGTCTCTGGATACTTCCCTAAGATGTTCAAAATCGCCGTTATTCGCCTCATACCAAAACCAGGGAAGCCTCCAAACAAAGTCGAAAACTTTCGACCAATATCGCTGCTAGAGGTACCTGCTAAAATCTCCGATAAAATTGTAAACAAGCGATTGCGGATGTATCTGGAGGACGAAGACGTGCATAATCCCCGCCAGTACCGAGGCACATCCACCGCCATAGCCCAGGCCTACGAGCAGATTGCCAATGCCATGACAGGCCACCTGCAGTGCAACATAGTACTTTACTGAGGGACAAAGACAAAGTTTGGCACGCGGGGCTGCAGTATAAGATCATTCACCTGGGGCTACCCGAAAACCTGACGCCCCTGCTGTGCAACTTCATTATGGACCGCAGAGCCAAAATCAAGATGCAAGAAAATTTTGGAGAAGAATTCTCACTCTCAAGCGGCGAGCCTCAGGGCTCTTGCCTCTCACCAACCTTTTTCACGCTCTACACGGCTGACCTGCCACCCCTAATCGTCGGCAGCGAGTACGTCATGTATGCCGACGATGTAACACAGATCATCACCTGCCCAGGAAGGTCCACAGCAAGGATGGCGCGACTCACTGCTCGGGCAATAGAGGATATCTCGGAGTATGAAAATAAATGGAAAATAAAAACAAACAAAACGAAATTCGAGGTCATACCCATAGCCAAATTCAAGCCGGCGCCATTGATGATCGACGACGAAGAGATTGAGTACTCTAAACAAGGCAGGCTGCTCGGCCTCATCATCTCTCGCACGGGAATCCTTTCCCAGATGAAGGACAGACTAAATAAAGCCAAAGTCGCCGCAGCCAAATTAAAACGTTTTAAACTAATGCCTGAGAAGATACAAGTTCACCTGTACTAGGCGCTGGTGAGGCCTATGTTGGAGTACCCACATATACCACTAGACTAGGACAACTACAAAGCTTCCAAAACAAGTGTTTGAGGTCAGCCATTAGCCAAGTGCCACCCTACCAGGAGACAGTGGAAACCGTCCACCTAATAAATTAAACAGAGGCCCTCAACGTCAGGTTCCATCACCTACGGAAGAAAGTTTGGGACACGCTCCTGGACGACCCTCACAGCCCAGACCACCTGCGTGGGGAAGACATCAACAGAGGGCGAACCCACGCCTGGTGGCCCCGGAGTCTGCCCGCACTACAACAACCCAACCCGCGACCCATCTAAGTCCACCACAGTGATCCACCTTTTATCAAAACTTTAGATGATATAAGTTCCCATTTAACAAGTCACAATCTAGTGAGTCCAAAACGTAATACAGTATAAGATTTTAATAAACTTGTAATTGTAAAATCAATCTAGTCATTGTCTACTAAAGTAACCATTGTGCAACCTCATCCTAAATCCTAGGTTAGCTGAGTTAGCCAACAAACTCTGTAATATGTAAAACAAGGGGTGTCGTCCCCCTCTGTTTAACTATTTAAACTTTTTTTCCAACCTTTCCCCCCACGACTATATGTTGTGACTTCTCTATCCCTCATGTCTGGCTGTCTCTAAGATTTTCGAAACTATCTTGAACTCCCATTTTCTACGTCACCTTGAACGCCATTCTCTTTTGTCGGATCACCACTATGAATTTCGCCAGCCGAGATCTACTAGTGATGTGCTCTCCTATTACACCCATCTTTGGTCATCCTCTGTTAGGGATTATGGGGAAACTTTCGTCGTGGCCCTCGACATCTCCAAAGCATTTGACAGGGTATGGCACAAGTCTTTGCTTTCTAAACTTCACTTTTTTGGTTTCTCTCCCCCACCTTGTTTTCTAATCTCTAGCTTCCTTGAGAACCGATCCATGGCCGTTGTTGTCAAGGGATCGATCTATTGCTCTTTCTCTATCAATAGTGATGTCCCACAGGGTTCTGTTCTTTCACCTACTCTCTTCCTTCTTTTTATCACTGATTTACTTCACACTACAACTAATTCTATCACTTCTTACGCTGATGATTCTACTCTTCAGTCTTCTTCACATTTTCCCCTTCCTCCTAAATCTCAAACTAGATCTTTTTCTAGAGCAAATATCATTACTTCTATTAATGCGGATCTGTGCAGCATCTCTTAATGGGGAGGTACAAACTTGGTTAAATTGAATAGTAATAAAACTCAGTATTTACCAATTACAATTTCTAAGTTAGATGATCTCCCACCAATTACATTTCAGGACGCTATCATTCTGCCTAATTCTGAAATAAATATGCCAGGCCTTACCATTTCCTCCAATTTGTCCTGGAAATCACATATCCTTTATATAGCTAAAGCTGCCTCCCGAAAGTTGGGAATGCTGTACAGATGCCGTAGCTACTTCACTCCTGAGCAGTTGCTCCAAGTATATAAAGGATTCATTCGTCCTAACTTGGAGTTCTGCTCTCATATCTGGGGTGGCTCTTCTTCTGTCCAACTGCTAGATACAGTAGGGTGGAATCAAAGGCATTTCGTCTTATAAACTCTCCTCCTTTAGTCGACAATCTCTCTTCCTTTTCTTTTCGCCACAATGTTCCTTCACTCTCTCTCTTTTACGGGTACTTTAACGGGCAATGTTTGGTGGATCTGGCAACCTGTGTACCGCCAGCAAGGCCGTGGGCTCGTAACACACGTCTTGCTCGCGGTGTCCACCGTTTCTCTGTGGATGTTGGTCACACGAGAATAACCCATTACAGTACCTCCTCCTTTCCTCACACAACCAAACTGTGGAATGCTCTGCCTTCTTCTGTGTTTCCATACTTATACAGTCTGTCTCACTTTAAAAAGCTGGTTTTCCGACATCTTCATGGTGTAGAATATCATAGAATAACCTTTTTCTTCTCTGTTTTCAATTTCTTTCCGTACTAATTTTTTCGCCCCCTAGACCCCGTTGTGGGTCGTTTGACCTGAGCCCCTGAGGGCTAATTCCCGTAAAAAAAAAGAAGACAATAGATAATGTTTCCAATATCTTCCCAGGCGTTAGTACCCCGAAATTTTGGCACCACTAACAACGACCCGCCTTCCACTGAGGGTGGTGTTATCGCCACGCTAACTGTGCGCGCCCGCCACATGTCAAGTGAAGAGACTGTTTACAACTCAAAATAGCTTACTAAGCGAGATGGAGCTGGTAGCAGCTGTGTGACTGCCTGAGGGACAGTCTATCGCCCTCTACTGTAAAGGCAAAACCTTGATTCTCGTCAGCCAACATTTTTCCTGCAGGACATTATATTTGTTCTCGTTGGTCTAACCCTAGACCCCAAAACGTGAGTGTGATTGTGAACTGTTGAATCCTCTGAGAACTCTAAATAACTTTAATAAATGTAATTATGTTCTGTATATTGATCGTATTATTCAAACTGTGTCCTAATGTACCAGCAGTTGTTATTTGTGACTTGTATTCAACAGGCCGCGTCTACCTCAACTCCCCAGTCTACCGGGTCGCCTCCCTCTGCGTCCCCTCTGTCTCCAGCAACGCCTTCTTCAACAACACCTGCCCATGCCTAACCTCACCTGGCTGCAACACAGCAGTCCCGGCCGTCTCCTAACTCAACTACTACTGGGCCTCCTCCCCATCTCTACTCTGACGCTGTCAAGCCTTGTGCTCCCACCGGTGCCCACCCACTGGAGGGGGGCTCCAGTGACATGACACAGATCATATTCCTCTTCCAAGAATTTACCGACCTACTCTTGCCCTCTGTTGCCACCAAGTCACTCCCCTCTTCTGGTTTGACACAAGCTGGTAAACCCCTTGTGAGCCCCCTACTCCATCGCCGGCGGCCTTCACTACTGGTGTAGCGCCTACCTGGCCTGCCCTGGTGTGTCCTGCTGCAACCGAGCGAAGTTCTGCCTCATATTCACGACGTGTGGTGGCTCAACCTGTCCACTCACCGCAAGCCGCGCCCGCTCCTGTGTCTGTGCTGTCTCTACCAGGGCTACCTATTGGACCTGAGGACACCATCCCCGGCTACCCGTACCCCACCGACATGTCGACGCACACGACATCACAATCACACCAAAAGGTATGTCCCTCAATATTGTCAATGCCTATGTGCCTCCCTCCACCCTTACTGTACCTGTCCCACCACACCATATCACCTCCTACAGGTCCCCAGCCGTTACCAACACCTCTTCCCTCCCTGACCAGATATCCCTCCTCCTAGTCACAGGCCTGGCACTTGACATTATTAGGGACCTGCCTCACTTTACCATAAACAGATAAATTGTACCGGGAATTTTCCCCCTACACACTCATTATTCTGTCACTTTATGTAACTTGCTGACTAAACCCATGACCCTTCAGGCTTTTACGCCCTTAATGCATGAGTCATAAAGGCAAGCATGAACTCCGCATGCTTCCCCGATGGGAGCTGTAAACGCTTTTGTGCTTCACCTTGCACAGGATGTAAGGAGGTGCCCAATAAACAAGCCCCCTCGGGGGCAATCTAAAAAAAAAAAAATTACCATTCCCCAAAAACATACGTCCGATATGTCATATTGTTATGAACAATATTTTTCAGATACTTTTTTGAGCGACTGTACACTGGTAAGGTCTGAAAGAAATTATAAGTGAATTATCTCTAAGAAAATGCTGTGAAATACACTTAAGAAACTATTAATTGAAGTACCTTGTCTTCCCTCTTCAGTAGATATGAGTTGACTAACTCTAACCCTGATGGGCGCTGGCTGCAAGTGCCCCGGTTGTTTATTGACGAAAGGCCAGGAAACAATGGAGCACCTTAGCTTTCGTCTTTATTAAAGACATCTTTAGAGGCAACTGAATTACAAGGACCGAGAGAGGCTTAAGTACCTGGGATTATGTTAAATTAACTTAAAATAAGCTTTATTATGTGTATTTAGGTTTACTGATGAAAAGATGAATCCGATTTATATTAAAAATATTTTTAGTTAAATTAAGTTCACAATTAGTTGAAGCTCAAAATGATTGTCATAAAAATGCTATTTTTATTATTATTTTTGTGGTCTATCCATTCTGTTATTTTAGAATTTCCATAAACCTCTAATAGATATATTTTAATAACAATTTAACTGCTGTGCGAGAGGATGTATATAGAGGTGTCGAGAAGCACGAAGCACATCAAGAGACAGGTACTGTTACTGATATAGTGTATTTGAGGCCATTTATGGCAAAACGTAAGTCAATTTACGTAGAATTGCTGCTAAAATTGTGCCTTTGGGCGAGACAATACAGAAACACACAAAATATATAAATACAGGTTGACGAGCTCCACAACAATTTAAATAATGAGTTACTTAATGCACAAAGGTAGAACAAACCAAACAAAATCTCATATCAAACAACAATGACAGTAAATGGATAAATAATTACTTAAAGAACATTATTGGACAAAGGAAGGCTATAGGTAGGAGAATAAATCGTGGTGAATTTACCTCCGTGATTATTATAAGATATTGGCCGGTAGGGTTAAGGGCCAATTGCAAGAACGGTTATGGGGTGTACGACGCCATTTACGATGACCTTCTTGCCCTGTTCTTTTTCAGCAGTATCACCTTTAACACGTGGAATTCTGCACTTTTCGAAACTTTGGAGGAGTCTCGAAATAAGTTTCCTGGTGGGAATTATTAGCTAGTGCTGTACTCAAAATATCGAAACTTCGAGATCTCTCCAGAGCTTCAAAAGGATGGTATTCCTGAAACATGATGAGGGCAAGAAGGTCATCGTAAACGGCGTCGTACACCCAACGACTGTTCTTGCAATTGGCCTTAAGACCGAGATAAGAAAAGCAAAGAGAAATAATGAACTGAAGGTAGCAAGGGAGGCGAAGTCAAACCACAAGGGATTCTATCAAATATATCAAACTAAAACACGAGAAAAGATTGGACCTATACAGTCGGATACCGGCGAGCTAACTGATAACGGCGGAGAAATGAGCAATAATTTGAATAAATATTTTTCAACAGTTTTCACCACCGAAAATTTAAGCGTGATACCCGAGGCACCTACTCTATACAGAGATAGTGAAGAAAATAAATTAAGCAAGATTTTAGTGACTAGTAACGATGTTAGTAAGCAAATAGACAAACTAAAGCCTAATAAGTCACCAGGTCCGATGAGATATTTGTCAGAGTATTAAAGGAATGTAAGGAAGAGCTTTGTATGCCCTTAGCAAAGATTGTTTAACATGTCCTTAAAAACGGGTGAAGTACCGTCCAATTAGTCTAACATCAATTGTAGGCAAATTACTAGAAGCAATCATTTCAAACTCTATTCGAAATCACCTGGAGAAGCACAAGTTAACCAATGATTCCCAACATGGCTTCACAAGCAAGCGTTCATGCCTAACTAATCTATTAACAATCTTTTCATCTGTTTTCGAATCAGTGGACGAGGGGCACAATTATGATGTGGTATATCTCGACTTTAGCAAAGCCTTCGACAGAGTCCCCCACGAAAGACTAAGAAGAAAAGTGGAGGCTCATGGCATTAAAGGAGATATTCTAAAATGAATTAGGGCGTGGTTACAGGAGAGGAAACAGCGAGTGAGCATTACCGGCACTAAATCCGATTGGGGCAACGTCACTAGTGGAGTTCCCTAAGGCTCAGTACTTGGACCATTATTATTTATTATATACATAAACGACAAATATATCGGCGTAGACAGCAACTTAAGTCAATTTGCTGATAACACTAAAATAGGGCGTGTAATTAAATCTGACCAGGACTCCGCAAAACTACAGGAAGATCTAAACAAATTTTTCGAATGGTCTGAAAAAAGGCAGATGAAATTCAATGTGGACAAATGTAAAGTACTCAGTATAGGACATGTAATCAGGGAAACCAAATACCAGGTGAACAACGATGTTATTGAGAAATCCGACTGCGAGAAGGATTTAGGAGTAATGGTAAGTAGGAATATAAAGCCAAGTAAACATTATGTATTTGCTCGAAACAAGGCTAATAAAGTACTTGGGTTCATACAAAGGAGTGTTAGTTACAAAACTAGCGAGGTCATCCTAAAATTATATCTTGGGCTTGTGAGACCTCACTTGGATTAAGCAGTTCAATTCTGGTCACCGTATTACAGAATGGATATAGAATAATTGGAAAGAATTCAGAGGAGAATGACAAGACTAATCCCGGGCATTAGGAACCTTGAGTACAGGGACGTAGAGTGAGGGGCAATATGATAGAGGTGTATAAATGGAAGTCACGGTTGAACAAAGGGGGCATGACAAAGGTACTCAAACTATCCAACCAGGAGCGAACTGGTAACAATGCTTTTAAATTAGACAAATTTAGATTTAGGGGCGAAATAGGTAAACATTGGTTTGGAAATAGAGTAGTGGAAGAGTGGAAGAAGTTACCAAATATCATCATTAACTCGAATACGCTGGATAGCTTCAAACATAGGTTGGGTGGATATACGAGCAATAGGGATTGGGTGTAAATGGGACTGCCCAGTATGGGCCAATATGCCCGCTGCAATTTCCTCCATTCTTATGTTCTTATGTTCTTATAGCCACATCCTTACCCAGTGTGACCGAACCTCGTCCCCCACAGTTATTAAAGCCATTACTTCTATACATGACTGTGTAGTAGACCGTCAGAGTCAATCACTTACTGGATTCCAACACTTGTCCAGCGTTAGGTAAAGATTTTTTGTTGTTATATACATTTTTTTTCGACCTAGTCGCTTCTCTCTCTCTCTCTCTCTCTCTCTCTCTCTCTCTTGATTATTCTTCAAAACTTATCTCTTCACATAAACCTCCAGGGTCTTTATGGGTTCTTTATCACTATTATTATCGGTTCTCCTCCAGGCATCGTATCTTATGACCGCTGTTCCCTAACAACCGTCGATGATAGTGATGATCAATAGAGGTTTTGTGCAGTTATGAAGAAAGTGTAATGATATTTCAATATCTTATAGCCCGGTAAATGGGGTGGGAGTATCCCTATTGTCCCTGTGGGTGCGTGCGTGCGTGTTCCGAAGTGCCCGGGTTAATTTAAACTTTTATATTATCGTTGTTATGTGGACGAAACATTTGAATTCTTCAGATCACCAGACCATGACCCATTAATTTTCAACTATCTTCATATTAAACATGGGAACATCAAATTTATTTGAGAACTAGAGAACAGCAATTCTTTTATCCATCCTTGATGTTCATATCCATCGTCACCAAAATAATGTGACGACAGCTATATACACAAAACCTACTTTCACTGGGTTGCAACTTTTGATATGTATTGCAACTATTTCCAACTAGACATTGAAGTTAAATGTATCAATTAATTACTCTTTAACTAGTTTTTCTTGTGTAATTTATTGATACTTATATTTGTAAAATTCTTAACAGAACCCTGGGCCCAAAGCGGTAAACACGACACCGTCTATAACGACATCATCTTAGTTTTTCTTTAGGATCAAGCTTAAGAACCTCAGTTGTGACAGACCCACAAATTTCACCAAGAAATATATTCAGCACCAAAAGTCTATTAAATAATTCTCCAGAATGAAAAATTTGACTTCCATACACATACAGCCATTAAAAGTTTATTAGTTTACCTGGTAAAGGTGTAGATAATGGCTACCACCAGAAGGAATTCTCCGAATTGGTTGAAAATTTGTCTACACACTAATATCATGATATTAAACACAAGAATGGAAACGACAATGCATAAAACCTAATAGAACCTGACCTGACATACCCATAGGGTGGGTATGTTAGGTCAGGTTCTATGAGGTTCTATGCATTATCGTGTTAATTTATGTGTTAAACAACTTATCTTAATATTGAGATTGATATACATTAGCAATGGCGAGGAGGAATTCGTAGAAGCGTTTTCCATCATTTATAGGAAACGTCTCTTGAAGAGGGATACAGCGAGGCAAACAACAAAAATGGCGCCGGGAGGAGAATTGTTAAGCAGGGTAGAGTAAATAAAAAAATATAGAACAATCATAAAATCATAATAGAAAGTTGTCGTTTCTTTTAATATACTTAAAATAATCAAAACAATAGGTGCAGCAAAAATAAATGTTAGTGACGATAGGAAATGGCCGCCGTGGAACGTTGTGTTGTGGGGGAAGAGGGACAGTATGTGAGGAAAGACGACCCCCTGGCCACCCTGCTAAGTCAGCTGGATCAGTTGAGAAGAGAGATAGACGTTTTAAAGGTGGGAGAACGTAGCCCTAAGGGCTAAACTCCTACAGGGAGGTGTCCTGCCTAGCAGGACACCTGCGAAGAAGTGTCAGGAGGAACAGGCGTGGTGAGTGGTTGTCTCCAAGGGGACTAGGTGTCAGACTCAGGAAAGTTGACCAGGGTGTGGAGTGCAGCAACCTCTACCAAGTGTTGGAGGAAGCTGGAGAGGAAGAGAAGAGGCAGGACGAGGAAGAGAAGAGGAAGGGCGGTGTGGTGCCAAGAGAGAAAAGGACAGTTGTTCAGACCCTGCCCAGTGGTAAGGTCGTGGTAGTTGGGGACAGCCAGGTGAGGTTCTTAGATAGGACTTTTTGTGCAATAGATAGGAAACGTAGGACTAGGGTGTATTTTCCTGGGGGCTGGGATAGGGCATGTAGCTGAGAGGGTAGATAGGGTTCTAGCAGAGGAGTGTACCAAGACAGTAGTGTGACTTATTGCAGGAGGTAACGACATAGGAAAAGTTAGGAGTGAGGAACTTTTCAAGAGGTAGAGGGAGGCGCTGGGGAAGGTTAGAGATAGGGGAGGGATCCCAATAGTATGTGGTGTCTTGCCTAGAACAGGAGTTGGTGATGAATGGTTGTCAAGGGCAGCTGGTGTCAACGGACGTCTTGCAAGTCAATATCAGTCCCATTCATTGACAACTGGGACAACTTCTAAAGCAGAAGGGACCTTTATACTAGGGATGGGGTGCATCTGTCTAGGGATGGGGTGGCAACCCTGGCTGGCTCTCTTGAGAGGGCAGTTCAAAAGATGTCGAAGTTTTTAAACTGCTAGGGGAACATGTGAGCACAGGGGTGGAGGAGACTGCAGTGGGAGCGAGTAAACAAAGTGAAAGGTTACAGGGATATACACTGTATATCCCTGTAACCTTTCACTACTGTATATTATACAGTAGTGCTAGGAATTATGACAAAACTAAATTAGGCAGGGAGTTAAAACCTAAATGCCACAAAGAGAGGACTCAGAACACGATTAACTTAAATGACTACTACGCAAACAGTAGAAGTAGGAGAAACAAAATGAATGAAATCAGAGCGTTGGTATGTACCGAAAAAATCGATATAATAACATTCACCGAAACATGGATAAACCTAGATTCACATGAGTTACCTATCAAATACCAAATAGCAGGTTACAAATTATTCCATACCGATAGGCAGATTAGAAAAGGAGGCGGAGTAGCAATCTATGTGAGGGATAATCTGAAGTGAAATAAATAAGGAAATAAAAATGGAGCGGAATACAGAATCAAATTAAATAGAATTAATCGATAGTAGGGAAAATTAAACACAGGAGTAATATATAGACCTCCTAATCTTGATTGAGTTAATGAGCGACTTATTTGGGATGAAAAGCGCAAGGCTTCCACCATACATAGTAAAGTCTGTAAAGTTGGCGACTTTAACTTTAGACAAATAGATTGGATTGACCTTGCGGGTAACTCAGAATCGGAGTATTTTCTTGAAAGAATCCAGGACTGTTTCCTAAGCCAACGTATAACCGAACCCACCCAGGGTAATAACATACTCGATTTAGTTCTGTCAAACAGAGGAAACCTCATTAGTAATGTCGAGGTAGGGAACGAACTTGATAACAGCAATCGCAAAGAAATTAGATTCCAATTAGAATTTCAGGGCAGCCACAAGGAAAATTCCACTAAAGTCCCAGATTTCAGAAGGGCAAACTTTGATAGTTTGAAGAGGCAGCTGAGAGAAGGCGTATCATGCTTGGGGGTGAATTACATGTCCTCATGAGGGGTCCTCACACAATGTACCCACTGAGGGCGACCTAATCTTACCTGGAGACCTCACGGTTGAGGATGACCTGATAACGAGATCTCAGGTTGACGAGTACCACAAAAATTTAAATAATGAGTTACTTAATGCACAATGGAAGAACATACCATACAGAAGACTCAGATCAAACAACAATGACCCTAAATGGATAAATAATTGCTTAAAGAACATTATTGGACAAAGGAAGGCTATAGGTAGGAAAATAAATTGTGGTAATGTTTACCTCCGAGATTATTATAAGGTATTGCCCGAGAGGGTTAAGCTCGAGATAAGAAAAGCAAAGAAGAATAATGAACTGAAGGAAGCAAGGGAGGCGAAGTCAAACCCCAAGGGATTCTATCAAAAGTTTCAAACTAAAACACGAAAAATGATTGGACCAATACAGTCGGATACCGGCGAGCTAATTGATAAAGACAGAGAAATGAGCAATAATATGAATAAATATTTTTCAACAGTTTTCACCACCGAAAATTTAAACATGATTCTCAAGACACCGACTCTATACTGAGATGGTAAAGAAATAAATTAAGCAAGATAGTAATGATTAGTGAAGATGGTAGTAAGCAAATAGACAAACTAAAGCCAAATAGGTCCCGATGAGATATTTGCCAAAATATTAAAGGAAAGTAAGGAAGTGCTTAGTATGCCCTTAGCAAAGTTGTTTAACATGTCCTTAAAATCGGGTGCAGTACCAGAATCCTGGAGGATAGCAAATCTAATACCGATTTTCAAGAAGGGAGATAGATCAGTGATCACTGTCTTCTAACTACTGTCCAATTTGTCTAACATCAATTGTAAGGCATATTTCTGGAAGAAATCATTTCAAACTCTATTCGAAATCACCTGGAGAAGCACAGGTTGATCAATGATTCCCAACATGACTTCACAAGCAGGCGTTCATATCTAACTAATCTATTAACATTATTTTCATCTGTTTTCGAATCAGTGGACGAGGGGCACAATTTTGATGTGGTATATCTCGACTTTAGCAAAGCCTTCGACAGAGTCCGCCATGAAAGACTATTAAGAAAAGTGGAGGCTCGTGGTATTAAAGGAGATATTCTAAAATGGATTAGGGCATGGTTACAGGATAGGAAACAGCAAGTGAGCATTGACGGCACTAAATCCGATTGGAGCACTAGTGGAGTTCCCCAAGGCTCAGTACTTGGACCATTATTATATACAATCAGTATCGCCGCCCTCTGGGCGGCTCATCCGCTAGGCAACGGTAGGACGCCACCCTCCGGGAGGCTCCAAATTGTCTCAATGTTCAGTCCCAAAAACTTCTTCTTCCATCAATAGTTCATTAACGGTGTATGTAAGTTCCACCATGTTTTTCACTACAACGGTACAACAAAGTATATTTTTTTAGCATTAAACTGTTATTATTTTATTGTCTAATCATCACTACATATAACATCATCCATCATCACTACATATAACACCATCCATCATCACTACAGATCGGTAAAGTAGGTTCCGAGATTCTCGTGCAGACACACAAACACACATACTTCTTTGTTTTATATATATAGATTTTATACATAAACGACATAGATATCGGCGTAGACAGCAACTTTAAGTAAATTTCCTGATGAGACTAAAATAGGGCGAGTAATTAAATCTGACGAGGACTCCACAAAACTACACGAAGATCTAAAAAAAAATTTCGAATGGTCTCAAAAATGGCAAATGAAATTAAATTTGGACAAATGTCAAGTACTCAGTATAGGAGATGTAAACAGGGAAACCACATACCAGATGAACAAAGATGTTATTGAGAAATCCGACTGCAAGAAGGATTTAGGAGTAATGATAAGTAGGAATCTTAAGCCAAGTAAAAAATGTGTATTTGTTCGAAGTATGGCTCATAAAGTTCATACAAAGTCAGTGTTAGCTACAAGACTACGATACGATACGAAGTCTTTAGTTAAGAGGTGAAAGAAGATTATTAGGAGTTGAAGGAAAAGTGGTGAAACTGAAATACAGTAGGAGTAGAAAGAATCTGGGCTCAACCAGATCGCTTCATCTTTCTTATTGGTGTTTTGTCTTTGTTCTGCTCCCTTGGGTCGTCAGACCTTTGTATTAATATTGGTTTATTTATATAATGCTGCTTATTATTATTATTTGTTATTGTTGGAGTTAGTGAGCCCGCCCAGGTCCTTGTGTAACTGGGAGGGTAGTCACATTTTTTTTTTTATTTTTTTTTGAGGTGTTAGTTAAGTGTTAGTTGTGTTAGTCTAAAGGTACACTGTATGGAGAGGCCTGCCAGGTTCTTAGTGGAGCTGGTTGGTCACTCTCATCTTTATTCCTCTAGTAATGTTTTATGTAGAAATGTGTATGTTGAGGCAGGAGGTGGTTCAATTACTTCTTCCTGGCTGATATAGCTGGGAGGGTAATCACATTATTATTATTAATATTATTAATATTTTTTTATTTTTTTATTTATTTTTTATTTAATTTTTTTTTGAGTTAGTGAGCCCGCCCAGGTCCTTGTGTAGCTGGGAGGGTAGTCACATTTTTTTTTTTTTTTTTTTTTTTTACTAAGATGTTAGTTCAATGTTAAATGTTAAATGTTAAATGTTAAATATTAGTTATGTTAGTCTAAAGGTACGCTGTATGGAGAGGCCTGCCAGGTTCTTGTGGAGCTGGTAGGTCACTCTCATCTTTTATTCTCTCTATTAATGTTTTATATGTATATTGGGGCAGGAGATGGTTCAATTACTTTCTTCCTGGCTGATTTAAACCAACTGTGTTCTTGGAATTCTTCGTTGTCTATATTATTTATCCAGTTTTGATATGTTTCTGTGTTAAGTTCAGTCACTTTTTTCCAAATATTTACAGCTTTGTTGTGTATATCTACATTGATTGCTAAGAGGTTTGCTCTCTTGTGTAGCTGTTCATTATTGATGTGGTCTGTATATTTTATGTTATATATAAATCTGAGGGCTATATTTTGTACTGTTTGTAACCTTTTAATGCACGTTTTACTAAGGGTGTTCAATGGGATGGGTGGGTAGTCCATAATTGATTTAACAAGGGCAATATAAATCTTTCTTTTGTTATTAATGCTAAGGTTCTTAAAGCGTTTTATTTTTGATAATCTTATTCTTGCCTGTCGTTCTTTATCTTTTAAGTATGTTATATATCCTCTTTTTGTTAGTTTTAATCCAAGCATCCTACCTTCAGTGTCGTATGGGTATAGTTCCTGGTCGACTATTACTAGCGAGGTCATCCTAAAACTATATCTTGCGCTTGTGAGACCTCACCTGGATTACGCAGTTCAATTCTGGTCACCGTGTTACAGAATGGATATAGAATCCTTGGAAAGAATTCAGAGGAGAATAACAAGAATAATCCCGGGCACTAGGAACCTTGAGTACAGAGTCAGGTTTAAGCTTCTTAATCTGCACTCCCTCGAGAGACGTAGAGTGAGGGGCGATATGATAGAGTTGTATAAATGGAAGTCAGGGCTTAACAATACATTACAAAGGTACTCAAACTATCCAACCAGGAGCGAACTCGTAACAATGGTTTTAAATTAGACGAATTAAGATTTAGGCGCGAAATAGGTAAACGTTGGTTTGGAAATATAGTAGTGGACGAGTGGAACAAAATTACCAAATATCATCATTAACTCGAATACGCTGGATAGCTTCACACATTGGTTGGATGGATATATGAGCAATAGGGGTTGGGTGTAAATGGGACTGCCCAGTATGGGCCAATAGACCTGCTGCATTTTCCTCCATTCTTATGTTCTTACCAATTACCTCACTCGGCTATCAGAAACCTCGCCCACCAACATGACCATTCAATGAACATGCAGTTCGGTACGGTACGATTGATTTATCGCAAATCGTACTAAATGAAAAATATCGTACCGTAGTTTTGTACCTGATTTCGTCCCAAACAAAATGTTGCCCAATTTATGGTGGAACAAAACAAGAATAATTATATTATTAACTTAAGTATTTTATTCTTAACATAATAATATTTAACATTGTAACATATTAATACTAAATTACACATATTACTTAATTTTGTCTCAAACCCACAAAAATTTATCATTATGCGAGTATCACCTAGCAGTAAAGTAAGTACCTGGTGTAATTCGAAAGTTGCGAATTCGTATTCAGGGACAAGTTGTTGGAGCTTCCAATAACTTGATGACATAAACCATTGACTCTTCAGGCTTCTACGCCCTTAACTCGTGAGACATAAAGGCAAGCATGAACTTAGCATGCTTCCCTGTTGGGCGCTGTAAACGCTTCTGCGCTTCACCTTATACAAGGACGTAGGGGAGTGCCCAACAAACAATTAAAAAAAAAAAAATTATGGGAGTAGGTGTGCGTCAACTGGCAGGGACATCCCCTGGGACAAAGTAAATTTGTGGGTCTCACTGGCTCACTGAGTGTGGCCGGATCTGACCTGACCTCACGGCTTCACCTGACCTGACCTGAAGGATAAGGATAAAGGCTAGCTGGATGTTAAAAATATAACCATGTATCAACCAATTGCCCTAATAAAGACAAAAAGTACTGCTCGGAATGTGGAGCTGAAGGGCACACATTCAGGGAGTGTAACGACAAAGAAAATTCAAAATGTCTGAACTGCAAAGGACCTCACCGCACTTTGGCAGCACGCTGCCCAGTAAGGAAGGATATCATTAAAGACGAAGGAAAAGGAAAAATCGAACGAACATATAGAAACTGACCCAACCAAAACCTATGCTGTAATAACAAAGTTGCAAGACACCACCTCTAAAGTGTTAGAAAAAACAAAAGATAAAGCCAATGCAGAAAACACCTACCTGAAGCATGCCCACATAAACAACGTGGCTAAACTGGGAACATTCGGAAGAACTGTCAGCGAAATGGTTGCAGCGAACAACCTACCACAGGTAAACTTCCCTGACGATGCCCCATCAGCAGACATTTTCAAAATAATAACCGAAAACAGTCTAGGAATCACCAGCAAAGAAAAGGAAGATAAAATAACACAGCAAGAAGATTGCACAGGAACATAAGAACATAAGAATGGAGGAAACTGCAGCGGGCCTATTGGCCCATACTGGGCAGTCCCGTTTACACCCAACCCCTATTGCTCATATGAGCATCCAACTTATGTTTGAAGCAATTCAGCGTATTCGAGTTAATGATGATATTTGGTAACTTGTTCCATTCATCCACTACTCTGTTTCCAAACCAGTGTTTACCTATTTCACGCCTAAATCTAAATTTGTCTAATTTAAAACCATTGTTACGAGTTCGCTCCTGGTTGGATAGTTTGAGTACCTTTGTAATGTCCCTTTGTTTAGCCCTGCCTTTCCACTTATACACCTCTATCAGGTCGCCCCTCGCTCTACGTCTCTCAAGGGAGTGCAAATTAAGATGCTTTAACCTGTCTCTATACTCAAGGTTCCTAATGCCCGGGATTAGTCTTGTCATTCTCCTCTGAATTCTTTCCAAGGATTCTATATCCATTCTGTAATACGGTGACCTGAACTGAACTGCGTAATCCAGGTGTGGTCTCACAAGAGCAAGATACAGTTTTAGGATGACCTCGCTAGTCTTGTAACTAACACTCCTTTGTATGAACCCAAGTACTTTATTAGCCTTGTTACGAGCAGAGATTTTACTCAGTCAACTCCCAGCCAACAGTAACAAATGAGAGACTGTTGAAAGATATTCAAGAAGGAACAACCAAATACACATACGAAGACAACAGGGTAGAAGAGGGACTCATGGAAACACTAATACGTGGAGGAAGAATAAGCAGCAAACATAATAAAATCGAGAGGGTAGACCTAACGAAATTAAAAAGAAATAAGAACAGGACTGAAGGAAGAGAGGCAGAGACACTCCCCCGGAGAAACAAGAGCAACCAAACAACACGCACCAATTCCCGTGACCCACGATTACGCAAAACAGAACATTGAAAATAATACAACACAATGTCCTGGCCTGGACACATACAAGAAAAACAGAACTAACAAATATATACAACAACATAGACCCAGACATAATTCTCATAAACTCACACGGACGAAAAAACAGTGACAAAATAAAACTCTTCAACTATTACACACATCAACTGAACATCCACGAAGAATCTACCAACGGAGCAGCAATAGCCATCAAAAGAAACATTAAATACAAACTCATAGACAACCTCCAAACCAACTTCTTAGCAGTCGAAATCAACACAACTAAAGGCCCAATAACAATTGGTACAACATATTTACCTTGCCAACGACAAACATTCCCGACTGGTGACACTAAAACTAATGAGACGTAACACACCAGCATATTATATAGAAGACTTAAATGCGAGACACACCATACTCGGACACCGAACCAGAAACCCAAGGGACAAGATAATACACGAATTAGAAAACGGCAACATCACACACCTTGGCCCAGATTTCGAAACCTACATAGCTTCAGGAAACACCGGGAAGCCGGATATAGTTCTGACCAATAGACACCACCATTTGAATGCACACATGAAACCTGGACCAACCACCACTAGCGATCACCTGCCCATAATTATCACTATCAACATCACCAATACAAATCCCCTCCATCCCTAGATTCTCTTTCAGCAGAGCAAACTGGGAGGTTTTTAAGGCAGAACTCAACACAAACGAACAAATACATCTACTGTACACAACAAAAACACAGCAGACATTGACATAGTCTTGGAAACATGGTACACTAATGTCACCACATCCATGGAAAACAACACCCCCAAAACATCTTACCGCACACTATCCCACGCACAATTAACACAGGAACAGAAGATAATCCAGACAAGACTGAATAACTTACTAGAACATACAAATACACACGGCTGGAACCTAAAGGAAGAGTTGAAAGAAATATGCAAACACTCACACAACGACAAATGGAACCAGCTAATCACAAACACAGTGGCCGATTATCACACTCCAAAACTCTTCTGGATTAAAATAAAAAACCTAATGGACACTAACTCCATAGAAAACAGCCATCTTATAGATGACAACGGGGTAAAAGCTACAGAATCTGTAGACAAAGAACTGATTTTCAGAAATTTATGGAGTAAACATATATAAAATCACAGAAGAAGAAAACAGAAACTACTGTAGTGTAACAGAACAGATGGTAACAACACACCTTACACTAAACACAGAGAAATGACAACCACCAAGAACAATAGACCTCAACATACTAAACAGTGCAGACACATTAACCTTGCCAATCACCACAAAAGACATAACAAACATAATAACCAGTTTTAAAAATAAAGCACCTGGACTAAGTCAGATAAACAAAACCGTCCTTTAAAACATACCCACAACACTGATAAACAACTAACACAGATCTTTAACGCCTCACTAGCAACAGGACACTTCCCCACGAGAATCAAAACAGTCAAATCAGACTCATACACAAACCCGGGAAAAACACAACAAGGCCGGGAAATTACAGACCTATATCCCTATTAGAAACACCAGGCAAAATACTAGAAAAAATAGTCAATAGCAGACTCAGAAACTATCTAGAACAGGAAAACAAATATAACCCCGAACAACATGGATTCCGAAAGAACAAAGGCACAAACACGGCTATTGCATTAGTTTACGAAACAAGAGCTAACGCCCTCAGCAATAAAAAACAGTGCAATGTCGTTCTCAGCGATGTATCAAAAACGTTCGATAAAGTGTGGCACTAAGGCCTCAAATATAAAATAATTCAGCTTGACATGCCAAAAAACATGATAACCCTTCTCTGCAACTTCTTAGACAACAGACAAGCCAAACTCATTATAGACAACTACACTGGACAAACCTTCAATATACACAGTGGAGTCCCACAGGGCAGCAACATTTCACCCACACTGTACACAATATACACAGCAGACATACCAGACCCAAGACAGTCGGACCACATAGCATACGCAGACGATATCACGCAAATAATACAATATCCAGGGAGATCAAAACAAATGATGGCCATAAGAACAGGAAGAGAAATTGAAGCAATTAACAACTATGAGAGAAAATGAAAAATCCAAACCAACATCCAAAAACTAAATATTATATACATTGCAAAAATAAATCCATACCCAATCATAATCAACAATCAACAGTTACCATATGCAGAAAGGGGAAAAACACTGGGACTCAAAATCGCCAGTAACGGTATACATCAACACATTAGGGAAAGATTGACGAAAGCCAAATTACAACTAACCAAACTCCGTCGCTTTAGAAAACTAAACACCAAAACACAGCTACATCTATACAAATCGCTCGTCAGACCACACCTTGAATACCCACCAATTCCACTTTTTAACACAATAAATAAGACAAACAAACTCAAGCTGGGAGCAGTCTAAAATACAGCGCTAAGAAGAGCAGCAATACATAGCCCGCCATACAGTAAAAAAATTCGAGACATACACATCGAACATAACATAGACACAATTAACATAAGAACACACAAATAAGCAAAAGCGGTATGGGACAAACTACACCGAACACAGACCCTATTTTACAGGAACTATTACAGGCAAACAACAATATATCACAGAGCTGGTGGCCAAGAAGCATCAATATTAACACAATCAGCCCGGAACCATTATACGCGAGAGAATAACACCACTCATGTAACCGAAAAGATGGGGCCTATCCTGCCAGTTCACGCAAGGACCTGGTGGGACCCCCCAATCACTAAAGATGAGGAACATCCCTTCAGTTACACAAGAACCTAAAGGGGCACTCCAAAAAACAACCAACAAGAAAGAGCAACACCATATGCATAACCTTAAAGATGGGGATTATCCTGCCAGTTACACAAGGACCAGGCGGGACCCCCCAGTAACAATCACAAAACATGAGGAACATCCCTTCAGCAACACAAGGACCTGAAGGGACCCTCCAACAAACCCAAAAACATCACCTTCCTTAGGATGGCACTTTAAACCAGCTTAGCTTACCTTATCTAACCTCCCTTGACCCTGGAGGACTGAGGGACGTTTGTCACTGGTTAAACCACAAACCAGCCTCCGCAAGGTGGAAAGCCCACCTGCTTTCATTCTCCTTCTGTACTTCCCACTTCTTAACTATACCTTGCCCTAAATATCCTTGTTCACCTCAGAGCCACGGCTCCCTTATCTCGGTGTTCTGACTGACTGAGGAGGTTCAGTGGAAGTTTAGAGAGAGGATGGAAGGGAATGTTAGTGGGAGAGGACAGATACCGTGGCTTAACACAGCTTGCGTGGTGTGGGGTTGTAGGTTTGAGGCAGCAGCAACTTGCCTGGACACGGCGAGGAGGGAACAGAACCATGAGTAAGGTGAACGTTAGGTGCGTGTCAGGTTGGGCAATGGTTTCTCGGTTCTTGGTTGGCTTGATTGGGTGTGGTGTTTTCATGGTGTTGTTTGCTTGTTGTGAGGACGGTTAATGCTCACTCGCTGTTTTCTGTCCTGTAACCACGCCTTAATCCATTTTAGAATATCACCTTTAATGCCATGAGCCTCCACTTTTCTAATTAGTCTTTCGTGGGGGACTCTGTCGAAGGCTTTGCTAAAGTCGAGATATACCACATCGTAATTGTGCCCCTCGTCCTCTAATTCGAAAACTGATGAAAATAATGTTAATAGATTAGTTAGACATGAACGCCCGCTTGTAAAGCCATGTTGGGAATCATTGATCAACTTGTGCTTCTCCAGGTGATTTCGAATAGAGTTTGAAATGATTGCTTCCAGTAATTTGCTTACAATTGATGTTAGACTGATTGGACGGTAGTTAGAGGAGAGTGATCTATCTCCCTTCTTGAAAATCGGTATTACATTCGCTATTCTCCAGGAAACTAGTACTACACCTGTTTTTAAGGACATGTTAAACAACTTTGCTAAGGGCATACTAAGCTCTTCCTTACATTCCTTTAATACTCTGGCAAATATCTCATCGGGACCTGGTGACTTATTAGGCTTTAGTTTGTCTATTTGCTTACTAACATCGTTGCTAGTCACTACTATCTAGCTTAATTTATTGTCTTCACTATCTCTGTATTGAGTCGGAGCCTCGGGTATCATGTTTAAATTTTCGATGGTGAAAACTGTTGAAAAATATTTATTCAGATTATTGCTCATTTCTCCGTCGTTATCAGTTAGCTCACCAGTATCTGACTTTATTGGGCCAATCTTTTCTCGTGTTTTAGTTTGATACATTTGATAGAATCCCTTGGGGTTTGATTTCGCCTCCCTTGCAATCTTCAGCTCATTATTCCTCTTGGCTTTTCTTATCTCGGTCTTAACCCTATCGGCAAATACCTCATAGTAATCTTGGAGGCAAACTTCACCACTATTTTTTCTCCTACCTATAGCTATCCTTTGCCCAATAATGTTCTTTAAATAATTATTTATCCATTTATGGCTATTGTTGTTTGATCTGAGTTTTTTTTAATGTTGACGATGTGTCCCGTAGTTCTGGTATTTGAAGCAATGCTTGGGTCGGCAGTAGGGCGTGACTTGGACGGTTTCTCATGCCAGTTGGACTTCCTGGGGCAGAGTTTCGTGGTGTCCGACCAGAACCGTCGTTTCGGACAGCTTCTTCACACAATGGAGCTGATCCAGGAGTAGTTTGTCAATCTCGTCTCGGGTCAGGTGTTCAATTTCGGCGTGGGAAATCACTCCCAGCTTCAAGTTGTTGTATTGGTGGAATGTCGCTCTAACTGGGATGCCGTTGATGGCGGTATACTCCGACAGTTGTACGGGTTGGCTATAGTCGGCGAAAGTGATCTTTAGGTCTCCATACAGCTTCAGGCGTTCTATTTTTGTCACCACCTTCAGAGTTAAAAAACTCTTTGAGAACTAGGAAGTTGAGTTTTTTCGGGCAGGTTTTCTCAGCCGGGCGCAGCCGGATCACTTTGGAGTCATCCATGTACATGACCATGGTCTTGTGAGGAGGAGTGTGTGTGTGTGTGTGACCTGAAGGCTGGACCACACCATCATTCCCCCCAAGCTATTGTCCTGGCCAAGTGGCCAGCCAGCATTTCAAGGGAGTGGCTTAGTTCCAAATGGCACGGTAAAATTACGAAAAATTAATCGTACTTTCGTACCGTACCGAACTTTGAAAAAAATATCGAACTGAACTTTTATCACCCTCATAATAAATCTGCTGACTTTTTTTAGGAAAGTCTTCAAGGTATTAGATAATGACAGAGTACCGCATCAGAGGCTTCTGCGAATAGTTAAGGAACCTTGGCTATCCTACATTCCTCCTCATGGTATCGAGGGGAAAGTTTTAAATTGGATAAAATCATGGCTCACCGATAGAAAACAGAGAGACGGCGTAGATGGCGTTAAATCTCAGTGGGGCTGTGTAATCAGTGGGGTTCCCGAGGGGTCACAACTGGGCCCACTTTTGTTCATAATCTACATAAACGATCTAGATACTGGGATCAGCAGTGACATAAGCAAGTTTGCTGATGAGACCAAAATAGAGCTGCAGATTAATTCGGGGCAGGATGCAAATGCACTACAGAAAGACTTAAATAAACTACAAGAGTGGTCAGAAAAAATGGCAAATGAAATTCAACACCAGCAAGTGCAGAACACTTAATATTGGAAGAACAAATACTGTCAATGTATATATAAGAACAAAAGAACATATGAATGGGGAAAATTGCAGCGGGCCTATTGGCCCGTACTGGGCAGTCCCATTTACACCCAACCCCTATTGTTCACATATCCATCCAACCTATGTTTGAAGCTATCCAGCGTATTCGAGTTAATGATGATATTTGGTAACTTGTTCCACTCGTCCATTACTCTATTTCCAAACCAATGTTTACCTATTTCGCGCCTAAATCTGAATTTGTCTAATTTAAAACCATTGTTACGAGTTCGCTCCTGGTTGGATAGTTTGAGTACCTTTGTAATGGCCCCTTTGTTCAGCCCTGACTTCCATTTATACACCTCGATCATATCGCCCCTCACTTTACGTCTCTCGAGGGAGTGCAAATTAAGAAGCTTTAACCTGTGTCTGTACTCAAGGTTCCTAATGCCTGGGATTAGTCTAGTGATTCTCCTCTGAATTCTTCCCAAGGATTCTATATCCATACTGTAATACGGTGACCAGATTTGAACTGCGTAATCCAAATGGGGTCTCACAAGCACAAGATATAGTTTTAAGATGACCTCGCTGGTCTCATAACTAACAGTCCTTTGTAAGAACCCAAGTACTTTATTAGCCTTGTTTCGAGCAAATACACATTGTTTATTGGCTTAATTAAGACTCCTACTTATCATTACTCCTAAATCTTTCTCGCAGTCGGATTTCTTCATAACATCGTTGTTCATCTGGTATCTGGTTAGCCTGTTTACATCTCATATACTGAGTACTTCACATTTGTCCGCATTGAATCTAATCTGCCATTTTTCAGACCATTCAAATTTTTTTTAGATCTTCCTGTAGATTTGCGGAGTCATCGTCAGATTTAATTACACGCCCTATTTTAGTGTCATCAGGAAATTTACTTATGTTGCTGTATACGCCGATATCTATGTCGGTTATGTATATAATAAATAATAATGGTCTGAGTACTGAGCCATGGGGAACTCCACTACTGACGTTTCTCCAATCGGATTTAGTGCCGTTAATGCTCACGCTGTTTCCTGTCCTGTAACTACGCCCTAATCCATTTTAGAATATCTCTTTTAAGGCCATGAGCCTCCACTTTTCTTATTATTCTTTCGTGGGGGACTCTGTCGAAGGCTTTGCTAAAGTCGAGATATACCACAACATAATTATGCCCCTCGTCCACTAATTCGAAAACTGATGAAAATAATGTTAATAGATTAGTTAGACATGAACGCCTGCTTGTAAAGCCATGTTGGGAATCATTAATCAACTTGTGCTTCCCAGGTGATTTCGAATAGAGTTTGAAATGATTGCTTCCAGTAATTTGCTTACAATTGATGTTAGACTGATTGGACGGTAGTTAGAGGATAGTGATCTATCTCCCTTCTGGAAAATCGGTATTACATTCGCTATTCTCCAGGAAACTAGTACTACACCCGTTTTTAAGGACATGTTAAACAACTTTGCTAAGGGCATACTAAGCTCTTCCTTACATTCCTTTAATACTCTGGCAAATATCTCATCGGGACCTGGTGACTTATTAGGCTTTAGTTTGTCTATTTGCTTACTAACATCGTTACTAGTCACTACTATCTCGCTTAATTTATTTTCTTCGCTATCTCTGTATAGAGTCGGTGCCTCGGGTATCATGTTTAAATTTTCGGTGGTGAAAACTGTTGAAAAATATTTATTCAGATTATTGCTCATTTCTCCGTCGTTATCAGTTAGCTCGCCGGTATCTGACTGTATTGGTCCAATCTTTTCTCGTGTTTTAGTTTGATACATTTGATAGAATCCCTTGGGGTTTGCCTTCGCCTCCCTTGCTATCTTCAGTTCATTATTCCTCTTTGCTTTTCTTATCTCGGTCTTAACCCTACCGGCCAATACCTTATAATAATCTCGGAGGTAGACTTCACCACGATTTATTCTCCTACCTATAGCCTTCCTTTGTCCAATAATATTCTTTAAATAATTATTTATCCATTTAGGGTCATTGTTGTTTGATCTGAGTTTTCTGTATGGTATGTTCTGCCTTTGTGCATTAAGTAACTCATTATTTAAATTGTTGTGGAACTCGGCAACCTCAGATTTCGTTATCAGGTCTCCCGGTAAGGTGAGGTCGCCCTCTCTGTGGGTACGTAAGAACATAAGAACATAAGAATGGAGGAAACTGCAGCGGGCCTATTGGCCCATACTGGCAGTCCGGTTTACACCAACCCCTATTGCTCTTATAAGCATCCAACCTATGTTTGAAGCAATTCAGCGTATTCGAGTTAATGATGATATTTGGTAACTTGTTCCATTCATCCACTACTCTGTTTCCAAACCAGTGTTTACCTATTTCACGCCTAAATCTAAATTTGTCTAATTTAAAACCATTGTTACGAGTTCGCTCCTGGTTGGATAGTTTGAGTACCTTTGTAATGTCCCCTTTGTTTAGCCCTGCCTTCCACTTATACACCTCTATCAGGTCGCCCCTCGCTCTACGTCTCTCAAGGGAGTGCAAATTAAGATGCTTTAACCTGTCTCTATACTCAAGGTTCCTAATGCCCGGGATTAGTCTTGTCATTCTCCTCTGAATTCTTTCCAAGGATTCTATATCCATTCTGTAATACGGTGACCAGAACTGAACTGCCTAATCCAGGTGTGGTCTCACAAGAGCAAGATACAGTTTTAGGATGACCTCGCTAGTCTTGTGAGAGGTCACCTCATGTGAGGTCATGTAGTTCACCCCCAAGCATGATACCCCTTCTCTCAGCTGCCTCTTCAAACTATCAAAGTTTGCCCTTCTGAAATCTGGGACTTTAGTGAAATTTTCCTTGCAGCTGCCCTGAAATTCTAACTGGAATCTAATTTCTTTGTGATTGCTGTTAGCAAGTTCGTTCCCTACCTCGACATTACTAATGAGGTTTTCTCTGTATGGCAGAACTAAATCGAGTATATTATTACCCCGGGTGGGTTCGGTTATATGTTGGCTTAGGAAACAGTCCCGGATTGTTTCAAGAAAATCCTCTGATTCTGAGTTACCCCATAAGGTCAATTCAATCTATTTGGCTAAAGTTAAAGTCGCCTACCATACAGACTTTGCTATGTACAGAAGCGTTGCGCATTTCATCCCAAATAAGTCGGTCATTAACTCTATCAAGATTAGGAGGTCTATATTTACTCTGTGATAAATTTTACCTACCATCGATTAGTTCTATCAATTGTTTCTGTTTTCCGTTCTGTTTTTATTACCTTATTTATTTCACACTTCAGATTATCCCTGACGTAAGATTGCTACTCGCCTCCTTTCCTAATCTACCTTCCGGTATGGAATAATTTGTAACTCTAATTAAAAACAAAGAAGGAATCCGTCAGCATCTGGAAAGGGCACCACCATTCGCTGATCAACCCGAAACACCGATGACTACCAAGCATGTCCTACAGTACCCAGAGCTAACCCACATCACCAATCCTCCATCCTGTGTTGAGGTAGCCACTGCCATCAGGTAGATGAAAAATAACAAAGCCACAGGCCCGATATAATCCCGAAAAATATATGGGAGAAGAATCTCCCAAGATCTTAAAGACACCTCCTTCATCAATATTTATAAGAACAAGGGAGACCGGCCAGCCTGTAACTATCGCAGAATTTTGCTGTCCATAGCTGGCAAGATTATCGCCCAAGTCCTCCTAAAGACTTCTTCCTGAGACGGAAAACCTCCTATCATAATCTCAATGTGTCTTTGACCAACACATGGCACCACTGATATAAATTTTGTTACCCGTCAGATAGAGGAAACATGCAGAGAAAAGCGTAGTGATTTGTAAATGGCCTTATCGACTTTACTAGGGCGATCGACTTAGTCAACAAGGAAGCCCTCTGGCAGATCCTCAGTCGTTTTGTTGCCCACCAAAATACATCGCCATTGTGAAGCGACTCCATCATGGCATAAACGGCAGTGTCCTGCACAATGGCACCGAGTCTGAGTTCGTCCCCATCCAAACGGGGTAAAACAAGGATGTGTACAGGCATACTCTCTTTTCCATTATCTTGGCTGCCTTCCTTACTCGGGTCAGTGACATTATAGCCTGCGGAGTAGACATCTATTACCGGTTGAAGGGACTTTTGATCAGAAGACAACTCAGGCAGCAACATAGATATCGTCCGCTGCCATTACTGAACTTCAGTGTGCAGACGACTTCACCCACATAGCTCATACTGAACGCGACCGACCCTGAACACCTACACAAATGCAATGCACACTTCGGCCTTTAGGTGAATGTATGCAAGACTCAGATTCTCTTTCAGTCTGCCCTGGTTCAGCCACACCTCCATCATCCATCCACGTTTAACGTATTACCCTCTTTAATGTTACCCACTTTCAATATCTTGACACCTGTCCACCACTGCAGACCTAATGAAGCGAGTCAATATTGGATCAGATATGCATCTGAAGCCTTTGTCTGACTCCATACTCAAATCTTCATCTGTAAGGACCTGAAACTATATAAAAGTTGCCATTATATTAATCAGTGAATCTCCCAACCTGCTGTATGGCAGGTAGTAAACGCGATCAAACAGGGAGGTACTACCGCCTGGGAAGATATTGGAAGCTTAATGTGTTGTCTAATTGTAGACCCTGCTACCATATGGCATCACGAATATTGTGACTAAGTCCCAGGTTGTGGATCTGACTTTCTGCCTCATTTACACACAATTGCAGAGTTTCAATTATTTGTCTTACTTTAACAACACAACATACATATATCGTTTCTCACTAGTGATTTTTATTTTTATTTTTAATTTTTGTATTTCTTTATGGTTCTTTATTATTATTATAATTATTAATATTAATATTTATTATTATTATTATTATTAATATTTTTATTGTATATATTTATTTTAGGGGCACCCCTACATACTGTTATTATTACATTGTCGTCCTCAGGCCCCGATGTGGGTCAGTGACCTGTGCCCGGGTGGGCTAATCCCAAAAAAAAAAAAAATAACATACAGGAGCACATCAAGGCATTTCAAAACTTTCGCCAACATAGTCTTTGTTCCATCCTCCGAATTCACTGAAAAGACAAGTAAAAAAAGCCAGTACTTTTGCTGACACCAACTGTAGGAGCATCAAGGCTGCCATTATCAGTGAACAACTACATTGGACTGGCCATGTTACTCGCATGTACAGCAGTAGATTACCAAAACAGCTACTTTATAGTCACGTAACGAATGATAAACGGGACTATCACTCCTTAGGCCAGGCTGGAAGAACGCCGCCGGCCTCCCACACTAGATGTAGTCCTCCACACGTGCAAAATCTGTGGACGCTCTTGCCATTCCATCGGTCTCTCAACTCACAAAGCTGAGTGATCTTCATACTCGTTTCAGTGACAGCAATGTAGTAGTAGTAGGAGTAGGTGGAGGGTGTGTGAAGGTGATGGTGGAAGGTGTGAAGGTGATGGTGGAAGCGTGTGTTGGTGATTGTGAACGGCGAGTGCTAGTGATGTAGAGTGAAAGGTGTGTGTTGATGATGGATGGTGGCTATGTATGTTGGTAATGGTGGTGTTTGTGCGTGTAATAATAAATAATAATAATAATTAACGGTTTATTGAAAGAGCTTGGCAGCCAGAAGGCTGAAAATATACAGTTACATATTTGGGGAATGGGTTTCGAATTACAAATACTGTAATATACAAATAACATAAGTGACACAAATAAGACATATAATAACTAGATGGGGAAAAGCTCAAGCTACAGTTCATTTCAACATAGTGACAGTGCAAGGAGTAGTGTTTACTGGGGTGAATACACTGGTTTATTACAAGTTATTGATTATCAATAACTTGTAATAATTTACAATGGTTGGGACGGGCTGTTCTTATATGAGCAGTTCGTGCACGTATGGGCTGGATGCGGTTGTGGTGTCGAACAGCAATTCTCGGACTAGGGATCTCAGGTGGTAGTAGGAGCCGGTGTCGAGGATGGTGTAGAAGTTTCTTACCAAATTTGCAGATGAGGTCGTGGTGATGGTCAGTGAGAGTCAAAGGGTCAGTGTGTTGAGGGCTTCTGATATGTGGAGTAGGAAGGGAAGATATTGCATTTTCCACTTTTCTAGGTGTTTACGTTGTGGCATTTAGGGAGGAAGACCAGGTGGGAGGCATAGGTGAGCTTGGGAAGTATGAATGTTGTGTAAACACTGAGGAGCTGGGTGCAGGAACTCCAGGGACTTGAGTCGGCGAAGGAGGTGGAGACGGAAACTGGAGGATTTGACAACTTCACTGACGTGTGGTTTCCAATTTAGTTTGTTGTCTATTGTGACGCCGAGGAGCTTCGTGGAATCTACAAGCTGGAGTGTGTTCGGACCTAGAGTAATGGAAGGAGGTGGGACAATGTCGGAGGAGAGGTTGATGTGCATAACCATGGTCTTGGTATGGTTGATGGTGACATGGTTGTTGGTGGCCCAGTTTTGGAGACTGTTCAATAAATCCTGAAGGGCGGTATAGTTAGAATTGTTGACGCTGATCCCAATGGTGGAGTCGTCGACATATTTCCAGAGAGCAGGGGTTTCTCTTAGGGCATCATTGATGAGCATAAGGAAGCAGAGTGGTCCCATCTTGGTGCCTTGGGGACGCCACAGGTGAGTGACTGAAAGGTGGGACAGCCCCTCGGAAGCGTACAGCTTGGCGTCGGTCACTGAGTCTGTAAGCCATGGTATAAGACTTCTCCGAAGCCCGAGGTCAATAGCTTTGATTGATTATATTGTGGTCGACTAGGTTGAATGCTTTAGTGAAATCAATGAAGGCGACAGCTACAGACGTTTTCGTTTCTCGAGATGGCGGTATATGTAATGAAAGCTGACAAGACAGTGAGTGGTGGAGGAAGTTTTCATGTTGCCAAATTGCTGGTCTACGACTCCTGCAATATCAGCATAAGCCGTCGAACACAAAACTTTCAGAGATTAGGCTGGGTATATTTGATTGCAATAGGTCGTAGCTGATTTAAAGTTGTGGGCTGGTTGACTTGGGCACTGGTGATACGTAAGAGGTCTTCCAGTCAGCTGGGCATCTGTGACTGAGAGAAGCATTGATGATGGAGCATAGGGGTTAGCAAGCTCCGGGGAGAACTCTTGAAGAATTTCATTGGTAAGTCAATGGGGGTGGTAGAGCGTGTGTGTGTGTGTGTGTGTGTGTGTGTGTGTGTGTGTGTTGGTGTGTGTGTGTGTGTGTGTGTGTGTGTGTGTGTGTTAGTGTGTGTGTGTGTGTGTGTGTGTGTGTGTGTGTGTGTGTGTGTGTGTGTTTGTGTGTGTGTGTGTTGGTGATAGGGGGTGGGGTGTGTGTTGGTGATGAGGGGTGGTGTGTATGTATGATGGTAATGGTTTTGTGTGTGTGTGTACTGACATGATGTTGCCCGCCAGATAGGAAAAATGCAAGTATCATCGTGACCTGTACATGACTTTGACCTAACCAAGGCCTTCGACTCGGTCAACAGGAAGCCTGGTGGACCCTCAGCCGTTTTGCCACCACAATTCATCATAGTGTGAGGTAACTCCACGATGGCATGAACGGCAGTGTCCTGCACAACGGCACCCAGTCTGGTTTCCCCATCCAAACAAGGATTAAACAAGGGTGTGTACTGGCACCAACTCTCTTTTCAATTTTCTTGGCAGCCTTCCTTACTAGTGCCAGTGCCAATTTAGCTGGCGGGATGGACATCGAGTACCGGGTGAAGGGGGGTCTATTCAACATATGACGACTCCAGGCAGGAACATAGGTGTCGACAGCTTCCATTACTGAACTTCAGTATGCAGACGACCTCACCCTTGTTGCTCACACTGAACACAACCTACAGGAGGTCCTGAACACCTACACAGATGCGTATGCACACTTCGACCTTGAGGGAAATGTACGTAAGACTCAGATTCTCTTTCAACCTGCCCCGGGTTCAGACAAACCTCTACCATCGATCCACCTTAACGGTACTACTCTCTCTAATGTTACCCACTTTCGGTATCTCTGCTCCACCTGTCCACCACAGCAAACATAAATGAAGAGATTCAGCACAGGATTAGATGTGCATCTCAAGTCTTTGGCGGACTCAAAACCGTGTCTTCGGCTGTAGGGAGCTGAAATTATCTACAAAGCTGCCTGTATCGAGCAGTGGTCTTCCCCACCCTCCTATGTGGCAGTGAGACATGGGTCACCAACATGTCTACGTTCCATCCTCCGAGTTTGCTTGGAAGACAAGAAAACAAATGCCAGTATTCTTGCTGACACCAACTGTAGGAGCATCGAGGCTACCATTATCCATGAACAGCTACACTAGACTGGCCATGATCCGCATGGACGACAATAGACTGTCAAAGCAGCTACTTTACAGTCACCTAACGAATAGTAAAACTATCGCCGGCTGGCAATTGAAAAGGTATAAGGATAGTCTTAGAAGACAAACTGAAAACCAAATCGACCCTCACCTGAGAGTCGATTACTCCACATCAGCAAGAGGCACCACGCGAGATGTTGTCAATACTTTCGAGTTAGCCCGACTGCAAACCAAGGCAGACAAACGCTAACGCCGGAAAGACGCTGCCACTACCCCTCCCGCACTAGAAGCAGCCCTCCACATGTGCAAAGAATGTAGACGACCCTGCATGTCCCGTATCGGCCTCTATAGTCACATCAAAACTCACCAACCTAGGTGACATCACCGAATAACTCATATCATTGTATCATAGCTGGATGATCGTCATACTCGATTCCGAGTGACAGCAACGTACTAGTGGTAGTAGTAGTTTGTAATAATAATAATAATAATAATAATATATAATAATAATAATAATAATAAATAATAATAATAATAATAATAATAATAAACGGTTTAATAATGAGTTGCAGTCGATGACTAAATATACAAACTACATGTGATTTTGACATTAAAATATACAGTACGTTCAATACATTTACAGGGCTGTACAATATAAATCAGCAGCTGTTATTTTAACAATAATTGGGATGGTATTCTCATATCCAGTGCGGGCTCTTATGGGCTGAATTTGTTGTAGTGGCGGACTGCGCAAGGTGGGCGGGGACTGCAGGTAGCTGAAAGTGGCAATGACGAGGATGGTGCAGTAGTCACTCTGCTAGTGTGTGTGTGTGTGTTTGTGAGTGGGGTGTGTGTGTGTGTTGGTGATGGGGGATGGTGTACATTAGGGGTGACAGTTTGTAAAAGTTTCCAAAATCTAATTGCTTGAGTTTGGACATTTGTCCTTCAGCCGCTAATTCCAGAATATGTTTGGGTTTTTTGTATCATTGCATTAGAAGGTTTGTGGATACTTTTGGAGTTTGGCATGACGAAAAACTATAAACATAAAGGACTGGCAATGTAACATATGTTAAAATCAAATTGAATTGGATTATTCGACTACTGTACTGGTTCATAATAATATATTGTTTTACAACTCAATGCTACAAATTATACTTGATATTTTGCTGCAAGTCACCACATGCGTATATTTCAAAACCAGGGCCCAATATTACTGCTTGGCGTGGATAGATTCCGTGGAGATGAATTCAGGACATTCCCGCTCATGGAACATTACCAAACTCCGTATATGTGGCCCCTTGTGTGAGCCAATAGCAATATTTACAGAAATTTTGTTGAGAGCTCCCCTGGGCAGAGAATACCCTGGTCAGAATCACATAGATTAATATATCAACAGATTCAGCCCAAGTAAGCTTGACTTGGACAGTTGAGACAAATCTCAGTCCGTACTTTTGAATAAAAATATTGTTCAATAGGTGGTGATATTGAAGTGCTGAAAGTTGTTTTTCTGTGTTGTTTTGCAGTTGGTTCAAGGGCCGCAACCAAGATGGAGTGGGTCTCTAGATTAGCAACACTCAGCTGCGCCAGGAGTAACGATAAGGTGTTCGGGGGTTCGGGATGCCTCTGCTGCATCTAACAAGTTGCCTCTGAACAAGGAAGTTGGAAGTGCCCTGGCTTATGAAGCAGAAAAACGAGAGGATTAGAGGAGAAGAACAAATGCTTTTGATTATGGATTCCACCAACAAGGTGACTGAGAAGGTACTGGATGTGTATAGGAAGGCCACTGTCACCCATCTCTGAAATCAGGGTGAAAATGAGAGTCTGACCTGTGGAGGATGCGAGGGTGACGATGATGATGAAGGAAATGGACAGAAACAGAAAAGGAAAACGAAGAACAGGAAGCTGAAGATGAGGTTCGAGGATATAGCTGAGAAGTTGTTTGATGTGGCAGACGACAGCAAAGTGCACAGGCAGGAGAAAAAGCTTCCTGGCAGCCCAGGAAACCGGGAAGGAGGGCTGCATTGATGAATTGACAAAATTGTGACTGCCAAGCTGAAAGAAAGAGAGGGAGAAAAGCGAAGGGCAAAAGGGCTGAGGAAGGGGAAAACTGAGAAGATGAGGTCAAAAGAGTAAGGAGGAGATGGAGAGGATGTGTAAAGAAGTGTCGGCAGTGGATGACAGTGCTCAGGAAGAAAGATAGTGATTATATGGATGTCAATGACTTCAATGAGTTCAAGGCTATGGTCAGCAGGAGAGCAAGATCAGAGAAAGGAAAAGGGAGAAAGAAGCCGAGGACAGGATCGGAGGAAACTGCTGGCTGGGACAAGACATCCCAATGATGATGCAGTGGCTCACATCATAGAAACACCATCAGAGCTGCAGGCAAGCATCATAACTGAAGGGGACAAGTCCTAAAGTGACTAACTGGAAGAAAGTGGAAGAGTCAGGAAGGTCACGAGAACAGAAAAAGAAAAATTTCAGGATTCAGGTCAGGAGTCTCATGGTAGATGATAGGATCAATGAGAACAAAGATAGTGACTGGTGCTAGGTGAGAACCACAAGAGATTCGCCATGGAAGGAAGACTGTGCAGTGATCGGCGCTACGGTGAGGATTCCTTGGTCACCTGGTCGGTGGGGAAGGGGGTAGACAGCCACCAGCCTGCTGGCCTTCCTGGAGGAGCGCGGTAATGACACCCTGCCGACCTCCTAAAGTTTGTCCATGTGACAGTTGCAACAAACTGAGTGGCTATAATCACCAGTTTCATCGCCGAGTTTGAAAGGCTGTTGGGACGGCTTCCTCATCCACTGCCTGATCCAGTCTGGGCTCTTCGGCCATCTATTCAACCATTACGCTGGCCCAACCACTGGTCCGCCTCCTGGAGTGGTGAGGAGGCTCAGAGAGCTGACCAAAGCAGCATGTGGGACCTTCAGTGGTTAATTCGAGGCCGTCACAGCACCTGCCTCAGGTCTCTCCTGGATGCCATCCCTCCGTCGTCTGGGAGGTTCAGCTGGGACACCCGGTATCTGTTGGAGATATGGCCAAGACAGACAGAGTCCCGGCCACGTGAGGAGAGATGGGCCAGGGTGCAAGGCGGGCCATGACCAACGCCAGATGGCAAAACACGGAGAGCAGGGGAGCTGAGGGAGGGCCTACGCAGGCACCACCTCCCCAGCGAGTCCTGAAGACGGATGACCTCCTTCATCATCACTTATCTACATGCCCTCCTTCCTGGAGAGATCAGGCAGAGGAATCTGCTACTGGAGGGCCCACACTGCCTCCTCGCCGCCATCAACCGGGTGAGGACATGCTGCCCCTGGAGAAGTGGAGCTGCTTACTCCATACCTCCAGAATTCAGCAGCTACTTCGGCCTTTGGTGGTGCTTTCAGATCTCACTGCCCCAACTATCCCATGGACAAGAGTGAGGAGAGTTGGCCCTAAAACATCATCAAGCAGCTGAGGAAGAAGGAAAAAAAGGCACAAAAGAGAAGGAGCAGTGAGGAAAGAAGTGAGGAACCCTCAGCTGAATCTGGCAGCCACCAAGCTGTCAGAGTTGGTTGATCTGCAGAAAAGGCAGCTCCTCCTCCCATCCTGTTCTAGCACAGTGACCAGGAACTGGAGCAATTTCTGGAGGAACCGTGCAGTGAGCCAGGTCTGCACCACCACCGCAGTGGAGAAGTGGGTGAAGCTCACCACGGAGGCAGCAGACGTGAGCCAGCTCTGCCTGGCAGCAGGACCAGGTCACCTGGAACAAGCTGGAGGCCAGGAAGAGACAAGCGGAGGGAGCTAGAAGAGGACTACCAGTGCTAGACTGTGCAGGGACACTGGGACTGAGGGGACACTGTGGGGACAGCCAATGTTAGTGTGCCAGCTGTGCTAGTGTGCTGCTGATGGGGAGTGGAAGCATACATGCCAATAATAAGAACGTCTACCATTATTCTTGTTTTTTATGTCGAACCGAAAAAGAGTATCCTAAAACCTTCTAATGTACTGATGTTAAAAGATTCAAACATATTCGGAACCAGCGTGGCCAAATAGACAAATAATCAACCCAAGCCACTTGATTCTGCTGAAAACTTTTGCCAAACTAATACCCTAGTGTACATCTATGTTGGTAATGGTGTGTGCGTGTGTGCATTGTTGATGGTGGAGGTGTGTGTTGATGATGGTGGTGTGTGTGTTGGTGATAGTGAAGGTATGTGTTGGTGATGGTGGGTGTTGGTGGTGGAGGTGGGTGTTGGTGAAGGTGGAAGGTGTTTGGGTAATGGTGGAGGTGTGTTGGTAATGGTGGAAGGTGTGTGGTAATGGTGGAAGGTTGTGCTGGTAATGGTGGAAGGTGTGTGTTGGTAATGGTGGAAGGGTGTGTGTTGGTGAAGGTGGAAGGTGTGTGTTGGAAAATGGTGGAAGGTGTGTGCTGATAGTGGTGGAAGGTGTGTGGTGGTGTGTGTGTTGGTGATAGTGGAGGGTATGTGATGGTGAAGGTGGAAGGTGTGTGCATGGTGGAAGGTGTGCGTTGGAAATGGTGGAAGGTGTGTGGTAATGGTGGAAGGTGTGTGCTGGTAATGGTGGAAGGTGTGTGTTGGGAATGGTGGAAGGTGTGTGCTGATAATGGTGGAAGGTGTGTGTTGGTAATGGTGGAAGGTGTGTTTTGGTAATGGTGGAAGGTGTGTGTTGGTGATAGTGTAAGGTGTGTGTTGGTGATAGTGGAGGGTATGTGTTGGTGAAGGTGGAAGTGTGTGTGCTGGTAATGGTGGAAGGTGTGTGTTGGTAATGGTGGAAGGTGTGTGTTGGTGAGAGGTGGAGGGTGTGGTGTGGAGGTGTGGTGATGGTGGAAGGTGTGTGTTGGTGATAATGGAGGGTATGTGTTGGTGAAGGTGGAAGGTGTGTGCTGGAAATGGTGGAAGGTGTGTGTGGTAATTGTGGAAGGTGTAATGGTGGAAGGTGTGGTGGAAAATGGTGGAAGGTTGTGTGCTGATAATGGTGGAAGGTTGTGTGTTGGTAATGGTGGAAGGTGTGTGTTGGTGAAGGTGGAAGGTGTGTGCTGGAAATGGTGGAAGGTGTGTGTTGGTGAAGGTGGAGGTGTGTGCTGGAAATGGTGAAGGTGTGTTTTGGTAATGGTGGAAGGTGTGTGCTGGTAATGGTTGGAAGGTGTGTGTTGGTGAAGGTGGAAGGTGTGTGCTGGAAATGGTGGAAGGTGTGTGTTGGTAATGGTGGAAGGTGTGTGCTGGTAATGGTGGAAGGTGTGTGTTGGAAAATGGTGGAAGGTTGTGTGCTGATAATGGTGGAAGGTTGTGTGTTGGTAATGGTGGAAGGTGTGTGTTGGAGAGAAGTGGAAGGTGTGCTGGTAATGGTGGGTGTGTGTTGGTGAAGGTGGAGTTGTGTGCTGGAAATGGTGGAAGGTGTGTGTTGGTAATGGTGGAAGGTGTGTGTTGGTGAAGGTGGAAGGTGTGTGCTGGTAATGGTGGAAGTGTGTGCTGGTAATGGTGGAAGGTGTGTGTTGGTAATGGTGGAAGGTGTGTGTTGGTGATAGTGGAGGGTATGTGATGAAGGTGGAAAGTGTGTGTTGGTGAAGGTGGAGGTGTGTGTTGGTGAAGGTGGAAGGTGTGTGTTGGTGAAGGTGGAAGGTGTGTGCTGGTATGGTGGAAGGTGTGTGTTGGAAAATGGTGGAAGGTGTGTGCTGATAATGTGGAAGGTGTGTGTTGGTGAAGGTGGAGGTGTGTTGGTGAAGGTGGAAGGTGTGTGTTGGTGAAGGTGGAAGTGTGTGTTGGTGAAGGTGGAAGGTGTATGCTGGTAATGGTGGAAGGTGTGTGTTGGTAATGGTGGAAGGTGTGCTGGTGATGGTGGAGGTGTGTGTGTTGGTAATGGTGGAAGGTGTGTGTTGGTGATAGTGGATGGTATGTGTTGGTGAAGGTGGAAGGTGTGTGCTGGTAATGGTGGAAGGTGTGTGCTGGAAATGGTGGAAGGTGTGTGTGTTGGTGTAGGTGTGTGTTGGTGATGGTGGAAGGTGTGGGTGTGAAGGTGGAGGGTGTGTGTTGGTGATGGTGGGAGGTGTGTGTTGGTGATGGTGGAAGGTGTGTGTTGGTGATAATGGAGGGTATGTGTTGGTGAAGGTGGAAGGTGGTGCTGGTAATGGTGGAAGGTGTGTGCTGGTAATGGTGAAGGTGTGTGTTGGTGAAGGTGAATGTGTGCTGGTAATAGTGGAAGGTGTGTGCTGGTAATGGTGGAAGGTGTGTGTTGGTGAAGGTGGAGGGTGTTGGTGATGGTGGAAGGTGTGTGTTGGTGATGGTGGAAGGTGTGCGTTGGTGATAATGGAGGGTATGTGTTGGTGAAGGTGGAAGGTGTGAAGGTAATGGTGAAGGTGTGCTGGTAATGGTGGAAGGTGTGTGTTGGTGAAGGTGGAGGGTGTGTGTTGGTGATGGTGAAGGTGTGTGTTGGTGATGGTGGAAGGCTGGAAATGGTGGAAGGTGTGCTGGTAATGGTGGAAGGTGTGTGTTGGTGAAGGTGGAGGGGTGTTGGTGATGGTGAAGGTGTGTTGGTGATGGTGAAGGGTGTGTGCTGATAATGGTGAAGGTGTGTGCTGGTAATGGTGGAAGGTGTGTGTTGGTGATAGTGGAGGGCATGTTGGTGAAGGTGGAAGGTTGTGCGGTAATGGTGGTGTGTGTGCTGGTAATGGTGGATGGTGTGTGTTGGTAATGGTTGGAAGGTGTGTGTTGGAATGGAGGAGGGTGTGTGTTGGTAATGGTGGAAGGTGTGTTGGTAATGGTGGAAGGTGTGTGCTGGTAATGGTGGAAGGTGTGTGTTGGTGATGGTAGGAGGTGTGTGTTGGTGATGGTGGAGGGTGTGTGTTGGTAATGATGGAGGGTGTGTGTTGGTGATGGTGGAGGGGTATGGTTGGTGATGGTAGAAGGTGTGTGCTGGTAATGGTAAGGTGTGTGTGTTGGTGTAAGGTGTGTGTTGGTGATGGTGGAAGGTGTGTGCTGGTAATGGTGGAAGGTGTGTGTTGGTGATGGTGGGTGTGTGTTGGTGATGGTGGAGGATGTGCTGGTAATGATGGAGGTGTGTGTTGGTGATGGTGGAGGGTATGTGTTGGTGATGTAGAAGGTGTGTGCTGAATGGTGGAAGGTGTGTGCTGGTGTAAGGTGTGTGTTGGTGATGGTGGAAGGTGTGTCTGTTGGTGGTGGTGGAAGGTGTGTCTGTTGGTGGTGTGGAAGGTGTGTCTGTTGGTGGTGTGGAAGGTGTGTCTGTTGGTGGTGGTGGAATGTGTGTCTGTTGGTGGTGGTGGATGGTGTGTCTGTTGGTGATGGTCTGTTGGTGGTGGTGGAAGGTGTGTCTGTTGGTGGTGGTGGAAGGTGTGTCTGTTGGTGGTGGTGGAAGGTGTGTCTGTTGGTGGTGGTGGAAGGTGTGTCTGTTGGTGGTGGTGGAAGGTGTGTCTGTTGGTGGTGTGGAAGGTGTGTCTGTTGGTGGTGTGGAAGGTGTGTCTGTTGGTGGTGGTGGAATGTGTGTCTGTTGGTGGTGGTGGATGGTGTGTCTGTTGGTGATGGTGGAGGGTGTATGTGTTGGTGGAAGGTGCGTAAGACGCTATCACAAGATTGTTATTTAATTTAGCTATTAGCATGGTATACCTAAGTATAAGACAAAAATGTTATAGGAAACCAGTATACACATAACTCAGGGTAATTTTGAGACTTTGATACGACGAAGTTTCTCAGGCATAGTTTCTCAGGCACTTTACAATAAAGTCCATATTGCGATCACACGGTCATGACTGTGTGAGGCGTCTTGTGACTATTAGGCGTCTGAAGACGTCGCTGTTGTTGTTGTGTGTTGTTGAGATTGTAGTCCAACATGGGCCTTTGCCTGTAGGAGGCCCGTTTGGTGGTTCCGGCTGGAGCTCCTGGAGCAGCCAGACCGGATTTGGGATTTGGAGGTTGTCCTACCTGCAGATATGAGAGGATACTGCAGTTTGCAAGTGTGAGCGGACCCTCGGTCAGTGAACGCTTACCACCAACCCCCACTCTTGGAGGTGGTCAGTTTCGGAGTGGCGCGCCCCCCGAACTGGGGTCCGCACTTGCTGGGGGAGGATACTTCCTAAGCTATCTGGGAGGTGGGTATCGTGTGATGACCCGGAGAAGGTGGTGAATGTGGTTTGTTTGGGCCTTTCGGGTTAGAGTGGCCGCTCGTGCTGTGTGCTTCTTGGAAGTTTTGAGTTCTGTTTCGGAGACTTTGTGTGACTTTGAAGTCGAGGAGATAGTGTTCAAGTGGGTTGGCCGCTGGCTCCTGACAGTAGGTGCATTCCCTGACGACATTTCCGATCGTCTGCCAGGAGCACTTGTACCCTTGTCGTAGTCGATGAAGGCTGACTTGGGTTTGTCTTGGTGTAGCCGCCAGGTACCATTTGACTGATTGGGAACCAGCGTTGAATGCGTGAAGGAAGCTCTTTTGGATGTGGAGCTTGGTAGTCTTTCTAAGGTGATTCTTGATCTGTTGCATGCTTGCTGTAACTTGAATGTGTACGCTTCTAGAACGTGTGGCTGCCGTGGCTGCCTTGGCTGCCTTGGCTGCTTCGTCTGCCACGTCATTTCCCCCGATACCGACATGACTGAGAATCCAGTGTAAGACAACTGGGCGATTTTATCTTTGGACCTTGGAAAGAATTCAGAGGAGAATGACAAGACTAATCACGGGCATTAGGAACCTTGAGTATAGAGACAGGCTAAAGCATCTTAATTTGCACTCCCTCGAGAGACGTAGAGCGAGGGGCGACCTGATAGAGGTGTATAAGTGGAAGGCAGGGCTAAACAAAGGGGACATTACAAAGGTACTCAAACTATCCAACCAGGAGCGAACTCGTAACAATGGTTTTAAATTAGATAAATTTAGATTTAGGCGTGAAATAGGTAAACACTGGTTTGGAAACAAGAGTAGTGGATGAATGGAACAAGTTACCAAATATCATCATTAACTCGAATACGCTGAATTGCTTCAAACATAGGTTGGATGCTTATATGAGCAATAGGGGTTGGGTGTAAACGGGACTGCCCAGTATGGGCCAATAGGCCCGCTGCAGTTTCCTCCATTCTTATGTTCTTATGTTCTTAAGTCCTGTAGCTGTGCGAGGATCGAGGTTATGATGTGGACGTTGTCTCTTGGTTGACTGTGTTGGAGCGCCTGGATGGCCGTTTTCGAGTCCGTGTGAATTATGATGGATTGTTGTGTTGTGTTGCAGCGTGTTGTAGGGCCTTTGAGATTGCTACCAACTCTGTTTGTAAGGTGGAGCAGTCATTAGAAAGTCTCAATAGGAGGGTCTGACCTTGGGTGTAGAAGGCCGCTCCAGATGTATGATGTTTTGGGTCCACCGAGCCGTCTGTGAAGTATGATGCTGCATCAGCCGGTGTCTCGGTGGTTATGGCTTCCAGAGTTATTCTTTTGAGGTCCTCCTTCTGGAGGTTGGCTTTGCTATCACTTAGTTCGGTAATTTTGAATGTGGCTGGTGGAGAGCTCCATGGTGGAGGAACTACGTAACCATTGTCTCGTATGTCTTGGTTGTTCTTGACGAGTGTTTCTGCTTGCAGGTGTCGGATGACCTCGCTTGCCTCATGCGACCAGGTGGCCCCTCGCACTCTGTGGTCGAGGTGGAGGGAGGCACTAATTCGCGTTTTGGCAGCTGTGGGCTTATCTGATCTACAGATTTTGGCGAGGAGACCGGCTGTCACCTGCTTGACTCGTACTGGCAGGGGTGGTAGTTCAGTTTCCATTTGCAAATTGCAAATTCTGGTTCACATGGGTGCTCCGAGCATGGTCCTGAGAGCATTATTTTGGATAACTTCTAGCTATCTGGTCTTCTCTCAGTCCAATGAGTGCTGGAGCACTGAAATCTACCAGCGATCTGATGGCGGTCGTGTAATAGGCTTTGAGCACATGTATGTTCGCTCCTGCGGTTGTGCTGGTGAGCGACCTCATTATATTGTGTCTGCTCTTCGTCCTGTGCCTGAGATACTCGAGTTGCGGCTTGAAAGTGAGTTTCTGGTCGAACCAGATTCCAAGACTCTGGTGGATGTTGGTCCAGACTACCGGCGTGTTTTGTATGGAGAGCATAATGTCTGGTGTGTCTGTGCAGATGGCCATCGCTTTCGACTTGGCTGGATTTATCTTGAGTCCAAGTCTGTTGCACTTCTCTTCTATAAGTTGGAGTGCGTGTTGCGTGTTGGCTAGTCTGTTTGATCCTCTTACTATGAGCTGTAAGTCGTCTGCGTAGCATGGGAGCTTGGCTGTTTGTCTGAAAGTAAGTCTGACAAGATTTTCCATCAGGACATTGAACAGCGTTGGACTGAGGATGCCTCCTTGTGGGGTTCCGTTTTCATGGACCCTGTATCTTGAAGTTGCTCCCTGAAAGAGTACTCTTGCTTCTCTCTGTGTGAGGTAGTTCTGGATCCACTCCAGCAACCTTCCTTTGACGCCTTTTTCAGCGATCGTCATTATAATGGCCAGTGGATTTTCTAGTTCGAATGCCTTCTCCAGGTCGACGAAGACCACCAAAGCTGGTTTATTGTCCACTGTGCTGAGTATCTCGGCGATGTTGTTGCCTGTGCCGGTGTTCTCGGTGTATGCAAAAATGTACGGGTGTGGGCTGCCTACTTTCCACTTTAGTCTGTTGAGGGCCATTCTTTCTCCCGTCTTCGCTATGCCGCTGAGAAGGGAGATGGGCCTCGGTTTGTCTGGTTCTCTGGGCTTCGGAATGGGCTGTATATCTGCCTTCTTCCATTCCGGTGGAAGTCTTTGTGCTGTCCACGAAGCATTGATGACTTGTAGCAACGCCTCGTGCCCGGCTTCTCCGGCATGGGAAAGCATGGAGTAGGTTATCCTGTCGGCCCCTGGTACTGTGTCCTTGCTTCGTTTTATCGACTTCTGGAGTTCTTGCTGGTTGAAGGGTCTGTCGGTGTCATTTTCACAATTGCAGGCCTCTTCGATCGTCTGGAGTCTGGCCTGTCGCAGACGCTATTGTGTCTCCTACGCATGTCTCGGGTGGGTTTTCGTTGCTGCTCGGTCAGAGAACAGTTTTGCAAGTCTCTCGGCTTCCTCTTCTGGGTTGGGATGGGTTGGTGGTGGTAGTGTTGCCTTCCCAGATGCCCTTCGGATCTGGGCCCACATTTTGCCGAGGGAGGTGTGCTTGTTCAGTTCGAAGCACCACTTGAGCCAGCTTACGCTTTTGATTTCTTCCTTCTCTTCCCTGGCATCCTTAACTATGACTTGCAGGAGATGTCTGTTTGTTTCCGTGGGATGTCTCCTGTAGTTTCTTCGGGCCATGTTCGCTCTGTGGTTGAGTTCTTTCACCCTGGGACAGTAGTACCAGTAATCCTTGTACTGTCTTGATGTGGGTTTTGTTTTTGGAATAGCCTCTTCTGCCGCTTGGTGAAACGCCTCGACCAATTGTTGGTGGAGGGTTATCTCGTCCACTGGTGCTGTACTGGCCGGCTGTGATTTTGCGCGCCACTTAGCCAGGTGTTTCTTATAGAGTTCCCAGTCTGCCTTTTGGGTATTGTATCTCCATCTCGGCGGGGGTGGAGTGGGGAGTTTGTTCACCTTCAGTGTTGTTAGGGTGGCAAAGTGGTCGCTGGTCAGCGTGGGGTGTAGCTGCCAGGAGGCCGAAGGCTGTAGTGCACTGGAGACGAAGGCTAGATTTAGCCTTCCTCCCCTATCAGGAAACTGATCTCGGGTGTCTCTTGAAAGGTGGTGTATAGGTGTAGGCCGTCTTCATTTGTGGGGCTTACCGAGCTTAGGAAGGGATGATGAGCATTGAAATCCCCTCCTATGAGTGTGGCGTGGTCAGCGGCTGAAGCGAATAAATTAGTCACCTCCAGTAAACCCCTTGGGTTCTTGTAGATGTTGTGAACAGTTAATTCCCGTTCTTGAGGGGTTACTTTGACGGCCTGTGTCTCAATGTTTTCCCCACATGCCAATTGCTGCATGACCTCGGAGGACGGTATGCTTGACTTGACCAAGATCATACATCCACTTGTCGACGCCTGCGTGAAATGCCTCCTGTATGTCTTGTAACCACTGAATTTGAAACAGTGGTGTTCTTGTAGAAGTGTTTCTTGTAGCCCTTTAGCTGGCAAGATCATTTTCACGGCAAGCTCTGTACATAATATTGTTAATACAGAGACAAACACTGCACAAACTCTACTTCATCCCATCAAAAGTTGAAGAGGAAATTGGAGTAGTGTGTGCATGAAGCTGGACTATGATGATAGCTGTAACCAGGAAAAAAGAATAATTACCAATCAAAGCCGCCCGGACTCAGAAACTAGTAACAATACCCAGAGGTCAAACACAGTTATAGGTGTGTGTTAGTGATGGTGGTGTGTATGTGTGCGTTGGTGATGGTGGAAAGTGTGTGTTGGTAGGGTAGTGGAAGAAGTATTAGTGATGGTTGAAGTTTTGTGTTAGAGAATGGTAGAAGGTGTGTTGCTGGGGTAGTGGGGGAGTGTTGTTGATAATGGAAGATGTGTGTTGGTGGGTAGTGGTAGGAGTGTTGGGGATGGTGGATATTGTATATTGGTGGGTAGTGGAAGGAGAAGTTTTTATAGGAAAGCGTTACAAACAGTTGAAGCCAATGTTGGAGGAAGTGTTGATGATGGAGCGAGAGGGATTTTGTTTATGATGGAATTTAATAGTTAGTGATACTGGTGGAGAGTGGTGGTAGTGGTGGTGAAGAGGTAGTGGTGGTGAAGAGGTGGTGGTAGTGGTGGTGAAGAGGAAGCGTTAGTGGTGGTGGTAGTGGAGAGTGATAGTGGTGGTGGTAGTGGAGAGTGACAGTGGTGGTGGTAGTGGACAGTGATAGTGGTGGTGTTAGTGGAGAGTGATGGTGGTGGTGAAGAGGAAGTGTTAGTGATGGTGAAGAGGAAGTATTAGTGGTGGTGGAGGCGAATATTAGTGCTACTGACGGAGACATTGTTGATGATAGTGGTAATGGGGAGTGAATCATGGTAGTAGTGTTGGAGGAAGTGATAGTGTTATTAGAATCTGGTGGAGATTCACTGGTGGTGGGTGATTGATTTTTTTATTTTGCCGCTTGCAGCGGCTACTTTATTGTGCACCCCACACTCATCCTGTGAGCGGTAGCGCAAAAGGATTACAGAGTAGGGTTTACAAAGGGTCATAATAATTAACCCCCGTTGTCAGGATATTATGGCACTGAAAGTTACACAGTATTTCATTTACATTATTTGTTTAGTTCTATACATAAAGGGTAACTTATTCACAAATGCGTGAGTACAGGCGTGTGAGGCAGTATGTCTGGCCTCACACTTTGTTATTCACATTTACGTGGGAGGTATTCAAGCACATTGCGTATTTGGTTCTGTACATGAGAATTGATATAGTTACTAAGTGCAAAAAAGTGGATACAATCTTAATATGTCGGCTATCTTGCCATTAGAGATGAAGTGTTGTGCCATTTCACACACAGTGTGCTTGGACCTGTCCCTAAAAGGTTCTATCTTCACACAGTCGAGGACGTAGTGTTCAAGTGTGTGGCCATATGTATGGCCACACACTTTACATTTAGTTTTGTTTACATCTGCTTGAGGAACATACTGCCAAAGGTACTTATATCCTAACCTTAATCTAGCGGTTACAACATCTTGGTGGGGGTGGGGGTGGTGGTGGTGGTGGTGGTGGTGGTGGTGATAATTTTAGTGGATTAGGAGTGTTGGTAATGGGAGGAGTTTTTTTGTTGAAAGAAAATAGGAATTGTTGGCGATACTTGTTGATGGAGAGTAGTGTTGGTGCCTTTAGTGGAGTAGGAGTGTTAGTGCGGACAAATAGGTAGTGAAGACGATGGTAGTGTATAGAGTGGAGATGTTATTAGAGAAGAGGAAATGTTGATGTTGTTGATGTTGTAGAGAGACTGCTGTCGAGCTGTATCTATAAAGGAAAAAAATATTGTTGGTGTCAATGATAACGCGGCCTGGAGAGTTAGTAGCGTCTGGGAGGTTGAATTACTGCAAGGGAAGGGGGAATATTTTTGGTTGAAAAGGGGTGTCGATGAGGGAGTGTGCGTAGGCTTTGTGAGGGCACATATTACTAATATAGAAGGCGAGTGTTGAGAGTAAATGGGCAAACAGGGAGAGGGTTAGGTTAGGTTGGCATGAATGTTCTTTAATCTAAATTCTTAAAAATGTATTAAAAATCGAATGAGGCAACACGTCCGTTACACAATAAATATCCCAGTTGTAATTTTTACCTCCGTCTTACCTTCATTTTCGTATCGTATCTAACGTAAATTAAATCATTAAAATGCTTCTCCACAAGACCACCTTTGAGGAATATTTACTCTACGAACTATTGGTAATTCAGAATATGGACGGTATCAAACTGGTAATCTTAAACGAGGAATATTGGTAATGAAGGAGGAGTGATGGTGGGGAGGATGGAGGGGGGGGAGGGAGTGCTTGGGAAGAGTTGGAGGGAGAGTGGTGAGGAAGATAGAAACTATGATAAAAAAGTGTGATGAACGCTGATGGGTTACTGATAGAGGAGGGAAAAGCACTAATGGGAGAATGGTGGAGAGAGAAGTACTGTGCATATGGAAGAGTGATGGAAATGTTTGAGTGTTGGAAGAGTGATGGAGGGAGACTGATGGAGGAAAAGTGATGGGGGAGAGTAATGGAGGGAGAGTAATGGAAGGAAAACGATATAGCGAGAGTGAGGGGGGAGTGATGAAAGGAGTGTAATAGAGAATGATGGAGGGAGAATGATGGAGGGAGATTGATGAGGGGGTGATGGGGGGAGACTAATGGAGGGAGAGTGATGGAGGGAGAGTGATGGAAGGAAAACGGTTGAAGGAGAGTGATGGAGGGAGAGTGTTGGAGGGAGAGTGATGGAAGGAAATTGACGGAGGGAGAGTGATAGGGGGAGTGTTGGAGGAAGAATAATGGAGGAGTGTTGGAGGGAGAGTGATGTGGGAGTGATACAGAGTGCTAGAGGAGTGCTGGATTAATGGTTGGGAGAGTGATGAGGTAGAGATGGAGGGAGTGATGGAGGGAGTGATGTGGGAGTTTTAGAGGGAAGGTGATGGGGAAGTGATTGATGGAAAATGATGGAGGATTCGAGGGAAAGGATTAAGGGTGTTAGAGAGGGAGGAGAATGTGTGCTGGAGATAAAGGAGAATGGTTGTTGGTGGGGACAAATTAGGACGAGTGTTGGGGAAAGGAGAATGGATGTTGGCAAGAGAAGTAATAATGGGAAGGAGAAGTGGTTGTTTGGGTGGGAATTCTTGTGAGGGGAGAATTAGTTTTTGAGAGATGAAGTTGTTTTGGGGAAATGAGGTGGTTTTGGGGAGATGAAGTGGATTTGAGGAGATGAAGTGGATTTGAGGAGGTGGTGTGGTTTTGGGGAGGTGAAGTGGTTTGGGGGAGATGGAATGGGTTTGCTATGTTTACATAATATTAACTTAATTCTACTTTGGAGTAGTTTTCTGTCATCAATATCTATTTGATAGTGACACCTACAGCAGCTACGAGTAAATCAGGCAGGTACTTAAAGACGTCTCTGACCTTAAGATGAATTCTGAGACAGAGTAACTATTAACACTTTGCCTGCCAGACTCTTGTTCCGTAGTCACCAGAGGAAACGAAGGCGTGGATGTTCTGCCTCCTGTTTCGACCATGGCTACAATAACTGAACTTCCTGATTATAATGTCATCGTGTTTCAAAGGTCAATATATCGTACCCAAAGGGTGAACTAATAGTATTTAAGAGGTTAATTCATCGTGCTCAAGGGTTAGATACAAACAAAGGGTTAATAAATTAAGATCAGGGGTTGATATCGTATTTGAAGGGGTTATTATTAATGATACAATAGCTTAAGCAGATGAGTACCACTGATAAATGACCCCCATATAAGTTAGGCTAACATAACGCACCAAGGAGAAAGAAAATATGGATGCGTGTTTTACCTGTGCAGAGCTGTACTTGAGAGTGAGGGCGGGAGATAAAGAAAACGAATGATACTACAGTTCGACTGGATTAGATTCCGTGTGTATACTCAGCCAGTGTTAGAACAGATCATCTGATATAAAGCTAATGAGGTAAGAAGGAAGTGAGAGACTGGTTATTGATGTGGAGAAGGCAATAGAATGCATTTTCTCTCTCTAAAACAAAAAACACAAAAATTTATAGACAAGCGAGTGACGAGGCACTGCATTCGTGAAGGCACACATTGCTGTTGTAAGCAGGAAACAGTTGTGAGGAAAATTATACCCTATCTAACAATGCAAATAATCTTAACAATTCAAGTACCTAATTTAACCAAAGTATCCTGCAACTAGTCGTACTTGTCATAATTGCTTGTCGAACGCTCTGGAACAACTATAATTAATTATTTCCGGCTAGTCAGGGAAGACAAGCCCTGGGTTGAACAACTCGGCCCGTCTCGATATCATAAAAAGTTGCGCTTCCCACAACCCCCCTCCCCTCTGCCTATTGACACAGAGTTATTAATAAGTCTGCAGTAAATTGCTTATATAATTACAACCTAAATGCTTTTTATGTTAATTCTTACGTTATCAGCTAAAAAGGGACCAAATTATATACACACGAAGTCATTTTCCCTCTTATCTTTCAGGTCTTTGGTAGCTATTCCTTGTACTTTTATGTAGAGGCAGATTTAATAAAAGAGGCGGGTGTAAATTACTGAACGATGCCCTTAAATATTTTACAGTTCTTATTCATTTATAACCCCCTGAAGGTTTTCGTTTTGTTCGATAAATTCTAGAGATATTTACATTTTCTTATGATCTTGATTTTAAAACCTGTTAAACTTAGTATCAAAGAATCAATCGGTTTATTTTCTATCATTCCGAGTCACGTTTGTTCCAACCACCCGGGCTGACGTTTGTTCCATGACCTAATCTAGGGTGACAACACTATTGAAATAAGAAGTGAGGAATTATTTGTTTGTTCATATTTTTTTTTCTATTACATTCAGAACGGAATGTTAGAGGAAATGTGTATAACATCCTCAGGTAAGTGATATTATAACCAATAATTCTCACGGGTGTGTGTGTGTGTAGTTCAGGATCCCAACACTGCCGGTGCTGCATTATTGCATTTAGTTTCGACACGGACTCGTTCGGAACGAGACGCGGACTTTTTGAGGTGACTGTACAGTACTCCTGTTTTTGATGCATTACTCAAATTATCTCTTTTAGGGATGATAAAAGATGCTTAGTCAATCAACTAATGAATCAGTTAGGTTTGATAGTCACGGGGATATTCAGGCACAACGTGATTACATATCCCTGTATCAAACTGTTTTCTGTCGAAAATTCTGGCAAAAAATTACAAACACGATAGTGCTTGTCAAGTTCGTGATTTCTCTTTCCTTTGTAGTTATCGGCATCTACAGTGATATGTTTGCATATTTACAGGGTGTCCTCTTGAAACTTTACAACTTTAAATAAGCATAACTTCCTAATGGGAGGATACAATTTAACGCAGACAAAGGGGCTCATATCAAAGCGGAATAATGATGACAGTGAGTAAACAAACTTTAGGATGTGTTGTTTTCAATTCGGCAAAAAACCGTTAATATATGTGGTTTCATTCGCTTTTCATAGTGGTTTAAAGTTGTCAAGTTTCCTTACGAAGAAAAAGATAAGGTTATAAGGATAAGATGCACCTGAGAAGGATGGACGCAGAGCTCTTCCTTCTTTGAAGGAACCTCGAAAATCGTAAGATTGGAATAATTTAATGCCATGACAGGGCGCAGGACTGATATTCTGCATAATGTGTACCATCTGGCATCTTCGCGTTACACTTTTCATTAAACAGAAAGTTATTTGAACGTGAGCCACTTCAGATCCTTGTATATAAACATTTTATAATCATCTTATTCCAAAACCATGAAACATATTTTTCATTAAGCTTTACTAAATGTAGGAATAACTACATTATATGCCAACTCATTATTTGCACAATAATTTAAATGTAGGCAAAAATAACTTATTCTCCTAAGTTACTTTCAGTAAGTATATTACTTTTTACTCCCGAATTTTGGCATCTATGCTTTTATGTTATTCCTGTGAGCATTTTTGTAAGTTTCACTTTTTTCTCCCTGAAGTCCTTTTCCTCGTATTTATACGTCATCAACTTATGTCATGAACGTGTGATGGTGTTAACCCACGTCTCCTTCACCACACTATATTGTGCAAGCTAATGTGTCCCTCCCGGTGGTCTCACCTTCTGCCTCCTCCCAACAAACATGTGATAGATCAAATATACACAACCAAACAGTGTGGAATTATGTAATATAGCGCACGTCAATAAAAGAGTCCACTGTAATATAATAATTTCGATAGAACACAAAACAGTACAAATATAACAGCAAAACAAAATTGGTCAATAGAGATTTAATGAGCTGGCAGGATCAAAATAATAAAGACTAATTCCTTATATAAATTGATGTAAAGTTCTCTTAAAACACGAGGCTTTATCCCATACCTCACAGCCATTTACAGTAAATAAAAAGTAAATAAAAACGATTTGCCATGAAAATAAATTTTCAGTCGAGTGCAATAAAATAAGTAAAAAAAAAAATATTTTAAAAAGCATGTTTTGACTGGCAACTCCAAGAGCGGTGTCCCCCGGCGGGAAGACTACCACTTCTTAACGTGATTGGGGAAGCTTTAGGCTGATTGGGAATTAGCTGGTCTATTGGAAATGTTCATGGCTGATTAGGAACTTTTTCCGGGCTATTGATAGCACTTTACCTCAGCGGTCCGGGGCGGACTCCCGGTCAACAGACAAAATGATTTCGTGAAGACTATAGGGCAAGATGTCGCTTATTATATTATGACAACGTGTTTAAAGTTCTTAATTTACCATTATTATTATTAATTATATTAGCAATAGTTATTACTATCATTAGTATTACTATCAAAAATATTTTATGTTTATTTATGATAACTAAAGCATCAGTAAGACGCTGCCCTCCATCCTAAAGCCGTGACCTAATTTCCTAAACCTCGCCCGGGGTCACTTGCTCCTCATTATATAGGGAGGCGATTTATCTTCTGAATCGAGTGAAAATGAGCAAGACAATGGTCAGTGTGTCCCGTGGGTCCAAACAAATTTAGTTTCTATCTCGGCCAACAAACAGACACATATATCAACAGACATTTATATGGAGTGTTCAATAATATCCTCGTCGCTTTTATTATTTATTTCCTAATATTTTTTTTTTATTTCTCACTAATATTAAGTTGCAAGAGTTCAGTGCAGGAAGTAGTGCTATCGCAGCCATTCTGATCTCCCTTGTTCACCTAGTAGCTCTTGGGGATATTCTTGGTTAACTGTTATTTGTACCTTATTGCAAGGTATCACCACAGCATATCCTTATTTTTTTCTTTTAATTTCTCTTTCTTTAGTTTTTAATATTACTCATTCATATTTTTTTCCTTATTGCGTGTTTTACATAGGCTAGTATAATTGTTTTATGTTCCATACGTCATTATTAGACTATCTCCACGAACTACTTCACTATGGGGACGCCACTTTTAATATTTATTTGGCTAATGAAAGGCGATTTTATTTAAGTCAGAGGGGAGTCTGTACACAAAGGGTTAAGGTGGGGTAACGTGACTTAAGTCTTATTATGTGAGTCTTATTGCCTAAAATTTTTTAATTGTTGATCTGTTAGCTATTGTACACCAAGATCAATATTCATTTACAGCCTTATCCCGGTAGATAGCGTTTCTAGGATACAAGCAACACAAGGCTGGAAAAGAGCAACGAGGATGAATGCTAAACAATAATTTTTCCAGACGATGTGAGGCGACTAAACTACAGTAAATGTAACTGAATCTAACGACACTAGGGTGATTATGGTTAAGTATGGTTTGTTTATAAATGTATAGTTGAAATGTTTGTGAGACCTTTATAAGCTTAAGTGTAAAGGCATACCAATTGCATGAGTTCAGTTCACTTCAGTTCAGTTCAAAGTTAGTTGAGAGATAACATATAGTGGAGTAAAAATTACCAATTAAATGAAGTGATCAAGAAAAATGGACTAAATTTATCCTTTATTACCATAAGAGGGCATGATCGGCACTGCACTCAACAGCCTTCACTTCCCCAATTGTAAAGCTGGATACCAATTCACCGCAGGATTGACAAGGGATAACCTTAAAACAGGAGCCCAGCGTTACAACTACTCGGCCGCTGTACTGTACTGAAAAACATAGGTATAACAAAACGTCCCATTGTAACACCACCATTTGTATTATATAAATATTTACCCAAATGTATAATACCAAAATATTCACCAGGTCATTCACCAATGTGTATGAATGAATTGGTGAATTGACATTTCCACCGGGGAGCGAGTGAGGACAAGCTGGGTCAGTGCATCTCAGCAACAAACATCTGACGCATTTCCTTTTGAGGCCTGCTTGTCCACCCTCTCTCCCTGGTGTGAGAGAGAGACTCTCATATCACTTGTTACCCAGTGAACACCTCACTTAAGTGATCTCCTGATGTGCACTAAGACACTTCAATTTAGTATAGAAGGTACAATATATTCTCAACTGAACTCAGTACCTGTGAAACTATATTTTCTACAATAAAACAAAACCAACAAAGTGTTTACTTCAGCCCTGCCACTTATCAATTGAAAAACTAATATATATATATATATATATATATATATATATATATATATATATATATATATATATATATATATATATATATATATATATATATATATATGTAATATTCAGAAATTTCAGAGTAATTTCAAACGCCACGCCATTGGCGATACTGAGCTTTCAAGGTCGTCTGAGGGAAGAGAGCGCTCCCCGCACATAGCGAAAGGTTGTGGAACTAGGCCTATATGATATTAAATGTAATTTGCCAATAATGATGCGATTCATGAAGTTAACGGACTATTATTGAATTTGAAATTATTATAGATCGTTTATCCGTCTGAATAATGTCCCAAGGAGTTATTAGTTAGGCGGAAAATATGTCACGTAGGCCCAAGCTAACGCCTTGAGAGGACACGAGGCTGGCTAGCTCTCAGTCACGGGGAAGCATTCAGACCAACAAGACGTCCCTGCGCGTCCGTCACAGAAATAGTCACGTGGCCTAGTCACCTGTCCTGCGCTATTGCAGTATAACAAGTAAGTCTCATTCGATCTCAGACAGGGTTTAGATAGGGCAGTGATAAAGTTATTAAGAGCTAACAGTGAGTCAATTTCAGGGTTTCCATCAGAACCCACTAACCGAAAGCAGTGATGACTGCGAGAGATTCAAGCCGCTGACTGCCGCCGATAGATTGAGGATTGGCGAATTGCCGCTCTAACTACCAGTGTAGGCCTGTCACCATTTAGCGGGCAACAATGATCTCTTAGTAAATCTACCGTCGGTGCCCATGACTAGGACGATAGTTAGTCATCAGCTCTCCTCTACCTTGGCCACAATACCAATGTTTCAAGCCTTAGTCCTCACAACAGAAGCAAAAGCCTCAACTGTACAAAATCTCCCTTCCGCTTCATGGATATAAAAGAGTAAAGAAGCCAGTATACAGGGCCGCACACTGGGGCCAAGAGTCCAGAGTTTAGAGACACACTTCCAATGTGAAAAAAGACATTTGGGCCTTAAACTACGGGTGCCTGTTGTTGTCCAAACGACATGGAATCCGTGTGTATTATTGTAAGCCACGGTCACATTATAGGACTCAGTAACTTATAATAGTGACAATATTTTGTGTGAAGTTAATAATACTCAGTTACTAATGTATGCCTGTGCATTTAATATTTCATAACCCAATCTCAGACAACCTTTGTTCCCCAAGAGAGTTTTTAGTTAAGGTGTGTATCTGTTGGGGAATATAATTTGCTAAGCCCCTGAAGGCCTATTCATGGGAGTTAATAAGCCCCATTTTACGCCATTTCTCAGTACTAATAAGTTTATGAGGCCCTTAAGGCCTATTCATTGCAGAGTTATTAACTTTATTTTAACACAATTTCCAGTGAATATTTTTTTTTGCTCACCTGGTTCATGCAAGCAACATTTCAATGCTTAAACTTATTATCCCTATCACTACCGAGGGCCAATAATCAACAACATGTATAACTTTTATCCCAGACACCATTTTGCTTAGGTTTAATTTTATTAACTTTCAAGTCACAGTAATTCAGACAGGTTGCATATATATGCAACTGTCAGAATTTCATTGACTTAATTGCCTCACTTGACTTGGGGGTTTATTAAAGCATTATTAGATGGTAAATGCAGCGCCTTTGGAGAAAAAATCCTAATCCAGTACAAGAACATTGAATCTACTAACCAAAATGAATTGTCCCGGACCGTGGAAGGAGAAATACCGCACTGGGATGAATGAGACACACTGTAAAAGTTCTAGACACTTATATTCCCTCCAACTACAAACATTAATTAAATAATGAAAAAATTCAATATAAAAATTCTTAACTTGAACTTAACACTACTTCGACGAATAAAAGTTATACATGATATTGAAATTATTAGAAACTCAGGCAAATAAATAGTCTAAAGTATTAAGAAATGTTGCTTGTAATACATGAAACAGGCTCTCAAGGGTTTTGAATAATATCCAATTATCATGAAGTGGTATAAAAATAAGAAATTATTAATTCCACCATGAATAGGCCTAAAGGGCACCCAATATAATTATGTTATACACCCAAATAGATGTGAGCCTTAAGTTTTTGCAACAAATAATATCAGTCACTGAGGAAATGGATTTAAAAAATAAGAAAGTTTAAATACTTACAAATATAGCCTTGGCGCACTCAATATAATTATGTTACACCAACAGACGCACACTCTTAAATCCTAACTTAAACACTACCAGAAATAAAGGTTATATCTGAGATTGAAACCATAAAGAAATTTAAATGCACACAGCATACATTAGTAACTTAAAAAATAAGTATTAATCTATACAATAATAATATTGTCATTTATTATAAAGACGTTACTGAGTCCAATACTGTGAACCATGCTCCCCTAACACACACACAGATACCACCTGAACTCCAAGTCGTTTAAGGCACAAACCAACAGGCACCCGAAGTTGAAGGCCCAAATCAGCCTTTCCACCTTGAAAGTGTACTCTAAACCCACTGACCTTGGCCCCAGGCAGACACTGTATCACTCAGCTACTTCACTTACCCCCGCATAACCATAAAGCGAAGGGGAGTGAGCCAATCAGACCTTGTACAGTTGAGAGAAGCTTTAGCTTCCTGTTAGCAAGAGGGTTTCACATTGCTTGAAACATGTAGCATGTGAGCTTCTATAGTAGAAGAGAGCTGATGACCTAACGATCGTCCTTCGTCAGCTGGGCACCCAGATTACAGACTTCAAGAGATCCTTTGATACCCCGCTAAACAGTGACAGGCCTACTGGATCGGGTCCATCGGCGACAATCGCCACCCTCAATCATCAACGGCAGTCTCAAACGGCAGTCAATTCTCTCGCAGTTAGCGGGTTCTGGCGGAAACTCCTTGTTATACTGCAATAGCAGCACAGGTGACTCACCACGGACCATTTCTGACGGACGCGCAGAACGTCCCTGTAGTCCAATCGCTTCACGTAACTGAGTACAGCCAGCATCAAGTTTCTCCCCAAGGCGCTAGCTTGGGCCTACGGATATTTTCCGCCTAACTAATAACCTGGACACCCGTAACATTATTCAGACTGATAAACGATCTATAATAATTTCAAATCAATAATAGTCCCTTAACTTCATGAATCCCCACCATTATTAATTCGGAAAATCATATTTAATATCATATAGGCCTAGTTCCGCAACCACTCGCACGTGCAGGCAGCGCCTTCCTCCCAGATGACCTTGAACGCTCAGTATCACCAATGGCGGCAATTTGAAATTACTCTGAATTTTAATATAAAAAAAAAAAAAAAAAAAAAAAAAAAAAAAATATATATATATATATTGTGTGACCAACACACCATTTCCGTAATATAGCCTGTACCCTTTGGTACCAAATTAACAATAAAGGTAATGAACATAATTGAGTGAATGGTATCATAGTTTCTCTTTGTACGTTATATCATATTGCTCTGGAGTCTAGAGGCAACTGACGTAACTAGACTGGAGAAATTGCAAGAAAAAAATGGAAACTATCTAACCTGTTAAATTACTGGTTGGCAAAGAGTTGTCTATCTTGCACATCGTAAATTGTAACGTTGTCTTCTGTAAACAAGACTACGAATCCGTAAGCATTTGAACATTAACTCGGGCCAAACTTTTGTTTGTCTGGATGTAACCATGACTCCAGCCTCTTGATTAATGTTTGTCACGGTTTTTCTCAGATTCTGTTTAAATGCTGATCCACGTATCTACACACTGAGCTATATACTGATCCACTAACAGTCCACGCCATTTATAAGCCACACAGACTGGCGGCTACGAAATTCCTAACCGGCAACTTCGCTGGGTGCTTCCAACCTCCACCTCACCTCTTGAAACGCATAAACCAGATTTTTTTTTTTTTCATTTATTGGGCACCCCCCACATTCTTGTGTAAGGTGAAGCGCAGAAGCGTTTACAGCGCCCAACAGGATAGCATGCTTGTCCCTGAATACGAATTCGCAACTTCCGATTTACAGCAGGTACCAACTTTGCTGCTAGGTGAACAGGGACCAAGGGGACTAGGAAGAGTGTCCAAACAACTTCCGCCAGCCCGGGAAGCACAAACCAGATAATTAATTGGTGGTCAGCCAAGGTGTAAGGTCAACGCTTACCCCAAAATTTGTATTTTCTTTCTGTTTCTAAAACTTATCCATGCATTGGCTTTTAGTTCCAAACATGATAGACTATATAACATGATGCTGGATCCTCGAAACAGGCCACTGTCATTTGCACCGGATATTCCGCCAATGAGCGTTGACCAAAGACATTAACAGACGCCTACCGTGCTTCAGGGCTTGCCTTCGTTCGACAGTATATCAACAAGGAGGAGGAATTTTGGGAACCAGTAATATTCACCAGCGAAAAGGCATTTTCAACAAACAACCACGACCGTATCCATGTGTGGGGCTGAAACATCACAAGGTAGCATACCCATAAAGTAATGTCTGCAACCTGTAACGTGGTTAATTTTATTACACCGTAATGTATATAAAATTACTTTATGAAATCCCGCATATGTAGCAGTAAATAACAAATCATAATTTGTCAAGAAAGTTAAGATTATAACAAAGAAATAAGGTCTACATTATTTTACAGAGATGTGATCGGCGCAATATCCATGAATAACAACGAAGCGGCGGCCTAGTGAGGGTGAATGTGTGGGGGTAGATGATTCTCCACAGCGTCGGTCACAGAGATTCCGGAAGAGCTTAGTGCTGAATTATATGTTGACAACCTGAATGAATTTTTTCCTCCCCTGTCCTAGAACAGATAAAGAAGAC
>NW_024732867.1:2485081-2506522 GCF_018991925.1 Homarus americanus | reverse complement strand
GTGGTGAAGAGGAAGTGTTAGTGATGGTGAAGAGGAAGTATTAGTGGTGGTGGAGGCGAATATTAGTGCTACTGACGGAGACATTGTTGATGATAGTGGTAATGGGGAGTGAATCATGGTAGTAGTGTTGGAGGAAGTGATAGTGTTATTAGAATCTGGTGGAGATTCACTGGTGGTGGGTGATTGATTTTTTTATTTTGCCGCTTGCAGCGGCTACTTTATTGTGCACCCCACACTCATCCTGTGAGCGGTAGCGCAAAAGGATTACAGAGTAGGGTTTACAAAGGGTCATAATAATTAACCCCCGTTGTCAGGATATTATGGCACTGAATGTTACACAGTATTTCAATTACATTATTTGTTTAGTTCTATACATAAAGGGTAACTTATTCACAACTGCGTGAGTACAGGCGTGTGAGGCAGTATGTCTGGCCTCGCACTGTTATTCACATTTGCATGAGAAGTATTCAAGCACATTGTGTATTTGGTTCTATACATGAGAACTGATATAGTTACTAAATGCAAAAAAGTGGATACAATCTTAATATGTCGGCTATCTTGCCATTAGAGATGAAGTGTTGTGCCATTTCACACACAGTGTGCTTGGACCTGTCCCTAAAAGGTTCTATCTTCACACAGTCGAGGACGTAGTGTTCAAGTGTGTGGCCATATGTATGGCCACACACTTTACATTTAGTTTTGTTTACATCTGCTTGAGGAACATACTGCCAAAGGTACTTATATCCTAACCTTAATCTAGCGGTTACAACATCTTGGTGGGGGTGGGGGTGGTGGTGGTGGTGGTGGTGGTGGTGGTGATAATTTTAGTGGATTAGGAGTGTTGGTAATGGGAGGAGTTTTTTTGTTGAAAGAAAATAGGAATTGTTGGCGATACTTGTTGATGGAGAGTAGTGTTGGTGCCTTTAGTGGAGTAGGAGTGTTAGTGCGGACAAATAGGTAGTGAAGACGATGGTAGTGTATAGAGTGGAGATGTTATTAGAGAAGAGGAAATGTTGATGTTGTTGATGTTGTAGAGAGACTGCTGTCGAGCTGTATCTATAAAGGAAAAAAATATTGTTGGTGTCAATGATAACGCGGCCTGGAGAGTTAGTAGCGTCTGGGAGGTTGAATTACTGCAAGGGAAGGGGGAATATTTTTGGTTGAAAAGGGGTGTCGATGAGGGAGTGTGCGTAGGCTTTGTGAGGGCACATATTACTAATATAGAAGGCGAGTGTTGAGAGTAAATGGGCAAACAGGGAGAGGGTTAGGTTAGGTTGGCATGAATGTTCTTTAATCTAAATTCTTAAAAATGTATTAAAAATCGAATGAGGCAACACGTCCGTTACACAATAAATATCCCAGTTGTAATTTTTACCTCCGTCTTACCTTCATTTTCGTATCGTATCTAACGTAAATTAAATCATTAAAATGCTTCTCCACAAGACCACCTTTGAGGAATATTTACTCTACGAACTATTGGTAATTCAGAATATGGACGGTATCAAACTGGTAATCTTAAACGAGGAATATTGGTAATGAAGGAGGAGTGATGAGTGCAGATGGAGGGGAGGAGGCTTGGGAAGAGTTGGAGGGAGAGTGGTGAGGAAGATAGAAACTATGATAAAAAAGTGTGATGAACGCTGATGGGTTACTGATAGAGGAGGGAAAAGCACTAATGGGAGAATGGTGGAGAGAGAAGTACTGTGCATATGGAAGAGTGATGGAAATGTTTGAGTGTTGGAAGAGTGATGGAGGGAGACTGATGGAGGAAAAGTGATGGGGGAGAGTAATGGAGGGAGAGTAATGGAAGGAAAACGATATAGCGAGAGTGAGGGGGGAGTGATGAAAGGAGTGTAATAGAGAATGATGGAGGGAGAATGATGGAGGGAGATTGATGAGGGGGTGATGGGGGGAGACTAATGGAGGGAGAGTGATGGAGGGAGAGTGATGGAAGGAAAACGGTTGAAGGAGAGTGATGGAGGGAGAGTGTTGGAGGGAGAGTGATGGAAGGAAATTGACGGAGGGAGAGTGATAGGGGGAGTGTTGGAGGAAGAATAATGGAGGAGTGTTGGAGGGAGAGTGATGTGGGAGTGATACAGAGTGCTAGAGGAGTGCTGGATTAATGGTTGGGAGAGTGATGAGGTAGAGATGGAGGGAGTGATGGAGGGAGTGATGTGGGAGTTTTAGAGGGAAGGTGATGGGGAAGTGATTGATGGAAAATGATGGAGGATTCGAGGGAAAGGATTAAGGGTGTTAGAGAGGGAGGAGAATGTGTGCTGGAGATAAAGGAGAATGGTTGTTGGTGGGGACAAATTAGGACGAGTGTTGGGGAAAGGAGAATGGATGTTGGCAAGAGAAGTAATAATGGGAAGGAGAAGTGGTTGTTTGGGTGGGAATTCTTGTGAGGGGAGAATTAGTTTTTGAGAGATGAAGTTGTTTTGGGGAAATGAGGTGGTTTTGGGGAGATGAAGTGGATTTGAGGAGATGAAGTGGATTTGAGGAGGTGGTGTGGTTTTGGGGAGGTGAAGTGGTTTGGGGGAGATGGAATGGGTTTGCTATGTTTACATAATATTAACTTAATTCTACTTTGGAGTAGTTTTCTGTCATCAATATCTATTTGATAGTGACACCTACAGCAGCTACGAGTAAATCAGGCAGGTACTTAAAGACGTCTCTGACCTTAAGATGAATTCTGAGACAGAGTAACTATTAACACTTTGCCTGCCAGACTCTTGTTCCGTAGTCACCAGAGGAAACGAAGGCGTGGATGTTCTGCCTCCTGTTTCGACCATGGCTACAATAACTGAACTTCCTGATTATAATGTCATCGTGTTTCAAAGGTCAATATATCGTACCCAAAGGGTGAACTAATAGTATTTAAGAGGTTAATTCATCGTGCTCAAGGGTTAGATACAAACAAAGGGTTAATAAATTAAGATCAGGGGTTGATATCGTATTTGAAGGGGTTATTATTAATGATACAATAGCTTAAGCAGATGAGTACCACTGATAAATGACCCCCATATAAGTTAGGCTAACATAACGCACCAAGGAGAAAGAAAATATGGATGCGTGTTTTACCTGTGCAGAGCTGTACTTGAGAGTGAGGGCGGGAGATAAAGAAAACGAATGATACTACAGTTCGACTGGATTAGATTCCGTGTGTATACTCAGCCAGTGTTAGAACAGATCATCTGATATAAAGCTAATGAGGTAAGAAGGAAGTGAGAGACTGGTTATTGATGTGGAGAAGGCAATAGAATGCATTTTCTCTCTCTAAAACAAAAAACACAAAAATTTATAGACAAGCGAGTGACGAGGCACTGCATTCGTGAAGGCACACATTGCTGTTGTAAGCAGGAAACAGTTGTGAGGAAAATTATACCCTATCTAACAATGCAAATAATCTTAACAATTCAAGTACCTAATTTAACCAAAGTATCCTGCAACTAGTCGTACTTGTCATAGTTGCTTGTCGAACGCTCTGGAACAACTATAATTAAATATTTCCGGCTAGTCAGGGAAGACAAGCCCTGGGTTGAACAACTCGGCCCGTCTCGATATCATAAAAAGTTGCGCTTCCCACAACCCCCCTCCCCTCTGCCTATTGACACAGAGTTATTAATAAGTCTACAGTAAATTGCTTATATAATTACAACCTAAATGCTTTTTATGTTAATTCTTACGTTATCAGCTAAAAAGGGACCAAATTATATACACACGAAGTCATTTTCCCTCTTATCTTTCAGGTCTTTGGTAGCTATTCCTTGTACTTTTATGTAGAGGCAGATTTACTAAAAGAGGCGGGTGTAAATTACTGAACGATGCCCTTAAATATTTTACAGTTCTTATTCATTTATAACCCCCTGAAAGTTTTCGTTTTGTTCGATAAATTCTAGAGATATTTACATTTTCTTATGATCTTGATTTTAAAACCTGTTAAACTTAGTATCAAAGAATCAATCGGTTTATTTTCTATCATTCCGAGTCACGTTTGTTCCAACCACCCGGGTTGACGTTTGTTCCATGACCTAATCTAGGGTGACAACACTATTGAAATAAGAAGTGAGGAATTATTTGTTTGTTCATATTTTTTTTTCTATTACATTCAGAACGGAATGTTAGAGGAAATGTGTATAACATCCTCAGGTAAGTGATATTATAACCAATAATTCTCACGGGTGGTTAAATAATTATTTCACTCGGTGAATTAGTCAATCAACTAATGAATCAGTTAGGTTTGATAGTCACGGGGATATTCAGGCACAACGTGATTACATATCCCTGTATCAAACTGTTTTCTGTCGAAAATTCTGGCAAAAAATTACAAACACGATAGTGCTTGTCAAGTTCGTGATTTCTCTTTCCTTTGTAGTTATCGGCATCTACAGTGATATGTTTGCATATTTACAGGGTGTCCTCTTGAAACTTTACAACTTTAAATAAGCATAACTTCCTAATGGGAGGATACAATTTAACGCAGACAAAGGGGCTCATATCAAAGCGGAATAATGATGACAGTGAGTAAACAAACTTTAGGATGTGTTGTTTTCAATTCGGCAAAAAACCGTTAATATATGTGGTTTCATTCGCTTTTCATAGTGGTTTAAAGTTGTCAAGTTTCCTTACGAAGAAAAAGATAAGGTTATAAGGATAAGATGCACCTGAGAAGGATGGACGCAGAGCTCTTCCTTCTTTGAAGGAACCTCGAAAATCGTAAGATTGGAATAATTTAATGCCATGACAGGGCGCAGGACTGATATTCTGCATAATGTGTACCATCTGGCATCTTCGCGTTACACTTTTCATTAAACAGAAAGTTATTTGAACGTGAGCCACTTCAGATCCTTGTATATAAACATTTTATAATCATCTTATTCCAAAACCATGAAACATATTTTTCATTAAGCTTTACTAAATGTAGGAATAACTACATTATATGCCAACTCATTATTTGCACAATAATTTAAATGTAGGCAAAAATAACTTATTCTCCTAAGTTACTTTCAGTAAGTATATTACTTTTTACTCCCGAATTTTGGCATCTATGCTTTTATGTTATTCCTGTGAGCATTTTTGTAAGTTTCACTTTTTTCTCCCTGAAGTCCTTTTCCTCGTATTTATACGTCATCAACTTATGTCATGAACGTGTGATGGTGTTAACCCACGTCTCCTTCACCACACTATATTGTGCAAGCTAATGTGTCCCTCCCGGTGGTCTCACCTTCTGCCTCCTCCCAACAAACATGTGATAGATCAAATATACACAACCAAACAGTGTGGAATTATGTAATATAGCGCACGTCAATAAAAGAGTCCACTGTAATATAATAATTTCGATAGAACACAAAACAGTACAAATATAACAGCAAAACAAAATTGGTCAATAGAGATTTAATGAGCTGGCAGGATCAAAATAATAAAGACTAATTCCTTATATAAATTGATGTAAAGTTCTCTTAAAACACGAGGCTTTATCCCATACCTCACAGCCATTTACAGTAAATAAAAAGTAAATAAAAACGATTTGCCATGAAAATAAATTTTCAGTCGAGTGCAATAAAATAAGTAAAAAAAAAAATATTTTAAAAAGCATGTTTTGACTGGCAACTCCAAGAGCGGTGTCCCCCGGCGGGAAGACTACCACTTCTTAACGTGATTGGGGAAGCTTTAGGCTGATTGGGAATTAGCTGGTCTATTGGAAATGTTCATGGCTGATTAGGAACTTTTTCCGGGCTATTGATAGCACTTTACCTCAGCGGTCCGGGGCGGACTCCCGGTCAACAGACAAAATGATTTCGTGAAGACTATAGGGCAAGATGTCGCTTATTATATTATGACAACGTGTTTAAAGTTCTTAATTTACCATTATTATTATTAATTATATTAGCAATAGTTATTACTATCATTAGTATTACTATCAAAAATATTTTATGTTTATTTATGATAACTAAAGCATCAGTAAGACGCTGCCCTCCATCCTAAAGCCGTGACCTAATTTCCTAAACCTCGCCCGGGGTCACTTGCTCCTCATTATATAGGGAGGCGATTTATCTTCTGAATCGAGTGAAAATGAGCAAGACAATGGTCAGTGTGTCCCGTGGGTCCAAACAAATTTAGTTTCTATCTCGGCCAACAAACAGACACATATATCAACAGACATTTATATGGAGTGTTCAATAATATCCTCGTCGCTTTTATTATTTATTTCCTAATATTTTTTTTTTATTTCTCACTAATATTAAGTTGCAAGAGTTCAGTGCAGGAAGTAGTGCTATCGCAGCCATTCTGATCTCCCTTGTTCACCTAGTAGCTCTTGGGGATATTCTTGGTTAACTGTTATTTGTACCTTATTGCAAGGTATCACCACAGCATATCCTTATTTTTTTCTTTTAATTTCTCTTTCTTTAGTTTTTAATATTACTCATTCATATTTTTTTCCTTATTGCGTGTTTTACATAGGCTAGTATAATTGTTTTATGTTCCATACGTCATTATTAGACTATCTCCACGAACTACTTCACTATGGGGACGCCACTTTTAATATTTATTTGGCTAATGAAAGGCGATTTTATTTAAGTCAGAGGGGAGTCTGTACACAAAGGGTTAAGGTGGGGTAACGTGACTTAAGTCTTATTATGTGAGTCTTATTGCCTAAAATTTTTTAATTGTTGATCTGTTAGCTATTGTACACCAAGATCAATATTCATTTACAGCCTTATCCCGGTAGATAGCGTTTCTAGGATACAAGCAACACAAGGCTGGAAAAGAGCAACGAGGATGAATGCTAAACAATAATTTTTCCAGACGATGTGAGGCGACTAAACTACAGTAAATGTAACTGAATCTAACGACACTAGGGTGATTATGGTTAAGTATGGTTTGTTTATAAATGTATAGTTGAAATGTTTGTGAGACCTTTATAAGCTTAAGTGTAAAGGCATACCAATTGCATGAGTTCAGTTCACTTCAGTTCAGTTCAAAGTTAGTTGAGAGATAACATATAGTGGAGTAAAAATTACCAATTAAATGAAGTGATCAAGAAAAATGGACTAAATTTATCCTTTATTACCATAAGAGGGCATGATCGGCACTGCACTCAACAGCCTTCACTTCCCCAATTGTAAAGCTGGATACCAATTCACCGCAGGATTGACAAGGGATAACCTTAAAACAGGAGCCCAGCGTTACAACTACTCGGCCGCTGTACTGTACTGAAAAACATAGGTATAACAAAACGTCCCATTGTAACACCACCATTTGTATTATATAAATATTTACCCAAATGTATAATACCAAAATATTCACCAGGTCATTCACCAATGTGTATGAATGAATTGGTGAATTGACATTTCCACCGGGGAGCGAGTGAGGACAAGCTGGGTCAGTGCATCTCAGCAACAAACATCTGACGCATTTCCTTTTGAGGCCTGCTTGTCCACCCTCTCTCCCTGGTGTGAGAGAGAGACTCTCATATCACTTGTTACCCAGTGAACACCTCACTTAAGTGATCTCCTGATGTGCACTAAGACACTTCAATTTAGTATAGAAGGTACAATATATTCTCAACTGAACTCAGTACCTGTGAAACTATATTTTCTACAATAAAACAAAACCAACAAAGTGTTTACTTCAGCCCTGCCACTTATCAATTGAAAAACTAATATATATATATATATATATATATATATATATATATATATATATATATATATATATATATATATATATATATATATATATATATATATATGTAATATTCAGAAATTTCAGAGTAATTTCAAACGCCACGCCATTGGCGATACTGAGCTTTCAAGGTCGTCTGAGGGAAGAGAGCGCTCCCCGCACATAGCGAAAGGTTGTGGAACTAGGCCTATATGATATTAAATGTAATTTGCCAATAATGATGCGATTCATGAAGTTAACGGACTATTATTGAATTTGAAATTATTATAGATCGTTTATCCGTCTGAATAATGTCCCAAGGAGTTATTAGTTAGGCGGAAAATATGTCACGTAGGCCCAAGCTAACGCCTTGAGAGGACACGAGGCTGGCTAGCTCTCAGTCACGGGGAAGCATTCAGACCAACAAGACGTCCCTGCGCGTCCGTCACAGAAATAGTCACGTGGCCTAGTCACCTGTCCTGCGCTATTGCAGTATAACAAGTAAGTCTCATTCGATCTCAGACAGGGTTTAGATAGGGCAGTGATAAAGTTATTAAGAGCTAACAGTGAGTCAATTTCAGGGTTTCCATCAGAACCCACTAACTGCGAGAAATTGACTGCGAGAGTGATGACTGCGAGAGATTGACTGCCGTTTGAGACTGCCGTTGATGATTGAGGATTGGCGATTGTCGCCGTTGGACCGATCAGTGAAGGCCTGTCACTATTTAGCGGGGTAGCAAAGGATCTCTTGAGTGAATCTAGCCATCTGGGTGCCCAGCTGACGATGGGACGATCGTTGGGGGTCATCAGCTCTCCTCTACCTCGGCTCACAATACCACATGTTTCAAGCAGCTTAGTGAAACCCTCTTGCTAACGGGAAGCTAAAGCTTCTCTCAACTGTACAAGGTCTGATTGGCTCACTCCCTTCCGCTTCATGGATGTACTGGGGGTAAAGTGAAGCCAGTTGAGTGATACAGGGCCGCACACTGGGGCCAAGAGTCAGTAGAGTTTAGAGGTACACTTTCCAAGGTGGAGAAAGACTGATTTGGGCCTTAAACTACGGGTGCCTGTTGGTTGTGCCTTAAACGACTATGGAGTGCAGGTGGAAACTGTGTGTGTGTTAGGTTAGGAAGCATGGTTCACGGGTATTGGTGGACTCAGTAACTTCTTAATAATAGTGACAATAGTTTTGTGTGTAGTTAATACTATTTTTTCAGTTATTAATGTATGCTGTGTGCATTTAATATTTCTTTATAATCTCAATCTCAGGTATAACCTTTGTTCCCCAGAGTAGTGTTTAAGTTAGGTTAGGAGGTGTGTATTTGTTGGGGTAATATAATTTTGTTGAGCGCCCTGAAGGCCTATTCAGGGTGGAGTTAATAAGTTCTGATTTTTATACCATTTTCTCAGTGCTGGATATAGTTTTGGTGAGTGCCCTTAAGGCCTATTCATTGCAGAGTTATTAATTTCTTATTTTTTTAATACCATTTTCTCAGTGATTGATATTTTGTTGAAAGCCCTTAAGGCCTGGTTCATGTGTGCTAGCAACATTTCTTAATGCTTTAAACTTATTATCCTCTAATGAGGCATTGCCTGAGGGTCTAATAATTTCAACATCATGTATAACTTTTATCCCCAGAGTAGTATTTTAAGTTCAGGTTAAGAAGTGCGCATATTGGTGTACCATTATTTGATTGTGTTTGTAGTGTTGGAGGGAATATAAGTGTAAATTTTACAGTGTGTCTCATTCATCCCAGTCATAGACGCTATCCTTCCACGGGTCACGGACAATTCATTTTGTTTAGTAAAGTTAAGTGCTCTTGTGCTGGTTCGGGATTTCTCACTAAGGGGCGCTTCCACTGCAATTACCATCTAATAATCTTTAATAAACCCCAAGTCAAGTGAGAAATTAAAGTCCAGTAATTCCGACAGGTTACATATATATGTAACTGGTCGGAATTTACTGGACTTTAATTTCCTCACTTGACTTGGGGTTTATTAAAGATTATTAGATAGTAATGCAGTGGAAGCGCCCCTTTGAGAAAAATCCCGAACCAGCACAAGAACACTTAAATCTACTAACCAAAATGAATTGTCCGTGACCCATGGAAGGATAGCGTCTGTGACTGGGATGAATGAGACACACTGTAAAATTTAGACAATTATATTCCCTCCAACTACAAACACAATCAAATAATGGTGCACCAATATGCGCACCTCTTAACTTGAACTTAAAACACTACTCTGAGGAATAAAAGTTATACATGATATTGAAATTATTAGAAACTCAGGCAACAATAAATTTAAAGTATTAAGAAATGTTGCTTGCACACATGAAACAGGCCTTAAGGGTTTTCACAGAATAATATCCACCACTGCGGAAGTGGTATAAAAATAAGAAATTATTAATTCCACCATGAATAGGCCTAAAGGGCACTCAATATAATTATGTTACACCAACAGATGCAGGCCTTAAGGGTTTTCAACAAAATAATATCAGTCACTGAGGAAATGGTATTAAAAAATAAGAAATTAAATACTCTACAATGAATAGGCCTTAAGGGCACTCAATATAATTATGTTACACCAACAGATGCACACCTCCTAACCTAACTTAAACACTACTCTGGGGAACAAAGGTTATATCTGAGATTGAAACTATAAAGAAATTTTAAATGCACACAGCATACATTAGTAACTGAAAAAATAGTATTAACTACACACAAAAATATTGTCACTATTATAAAGACGTTACTGAGTCCAATACCCGTGAACCATGCTCCCTAACCTAACACACACACAGATTCCACCTGCACTCCGTAGTCGTTTAAGGCACAACCAACAGGCACCCGTAGTTGAAGGCCCAAATCAGCCTTTCTCCACCTTGGAAAGTGTACCTCTAAACTCCACTGACTCTTGGCCCCAGTGTGCGACCCTGTATCACTCAGCTAGCTTCACTTTACCCCCCGGTACATCCATAAAGCGGAAGGGAGTGAGCCAATCAGACCTTGTACAGTTGAGAGAAGCTTTAGCTTCCCGTTAGCAAGAGGGTTTCACTAAGCTGCTTGAAACATGTGGTATTGTGAGCCGAGGTAGAGGAGAGCTGATGACCCCAACGATCGTCCCGTCGTCAGCTGGGCACCCAGACGGCTAGATTCCCTCAAGAGATCCTTTGATACCCCGCTAAACAGTGACAGGCCTACACTGATCGGTCCAATGGCGACAATCGCCACCCTCAATCATCAACGGCAGTCTCAAACGGCAGTCAATCTCTCGCAGTCAAGTGGGTTCTGGCGGAAACCTTGTTATACTGCAATAGCGCAGCACAGGTGACTAGACCACGTGACTATTTCTGTGGACGGACGCGCAGGGATGTCCTGTAGGTCCAATCGCTTTCACGTGACTGAGGACCAGCCAGCGTCGCGTCTCTCCAAGGCGCTAGCTTAGGCCTACGTGACATATTTTCCGCCTAACTAATAACTCCTTGGGACACCCGTGACATTATTCAGACTGATAAACGATCTATAATAATTTCAAATTCAATAATAGTCCCTTAACTTCATGAATCGCATCATTATTAATTCGGCAAATTACATTTAATATCACTTAGGCCTAGTTCCACAACCTCTCGCTATGTGCAGGGAGCGCTCTCTTCCCTCCGACGACCTTGAAAGCTCAGTATCGCCAATGGCGCGGTGTTTGAAATTACTCTGAAATTTCTGAATATATATATATATATATATATATATATATCTATATATATCTATATATATATATATATATATATATATATATATATATATATATATATATATATATATATATATATATATATATATATATATATATATATATATATATATATATATATATATATTGTGTGACCAACACACCATTTCCGTAATATAGCCTGTACCCTTTGGTACCAAATTAACAATAAAGGTAATGAACATAATTGAGTGAATGGTATCATAGTTTCTCTTTGTACGTTATATCATATTGCTCTGGAGTCTAGAGGCAACTGACGTAACTAGACTGGAGAAATTGCAAGAAAAAAATGGAAACTATCTAACCTGTTAAATTACTGGTTGGCAAAGAGTTGTCTATCTTGCACATCGTAAATTGTAACGTTGTCTTCTGTAAACAAGACTACGAATCCGTAAGCATTTGAACATTAACTCGGGCCAAACTTTTGTTTGTCTGGATGTAACCATGACTCCAGCCTCTTGATTAATGTTTGTCACGGTTTTTCTCAGATTCTGTTTAAATGCTGATCCACGTATCTACACACTGAGCTATATACTGATCCACTAACAGTCCACGCCATTTATAAGCCACACAGACTGGCGGCTACGAAATTCCTAACCGGCAACTTCGCTGGGTGCTTCCAACCTCCACCTCACCTCTTGAAACGCATAAACCAGATTTTTTTTTTTTTCATTTATTGGGCACCCCCCACATTCTTGTGTAAGGTGAAGCGCAGAAGCGTTTACAGCGCCCAACAGGATAGCATGCTTGTCCCTGAATACGAATTCGCAACTTCCGATTTACAGCAGGTACCAACTTTGCTGCTAGGTGAACAGGGACCAAGGGGACTAGGAAGAGTGTCCAAACAACTTCCGCCAGCCCGGGAAGCACAAACCAGATAATTAATTGGTGGTCAGCCAAGGTGTAAGGTCAACGCTTACCCCAAAATTTGTATTTTCTTTCTGTTTCTAAAACTTATCCATGCATTGGCTTTTAGTTCCAAACATGATAGACTATATAACATGATGCTGGATCCTCGAAACAGGCCACTGTCATTTGCACCGGATATTCCGCCAATGAGCGTTGACCAAAGACATTAACAGACGCCTACCGTGCTTCAGGGCTTGCCTTCGTTCGACAGTATATCAACAAGGAGGAGGAATTTTGGGAACCAGTAATATTCACCAGCGAAAAGGCATTTTCAACAAACAACCACGACCGTATCCATGTGTGGGGCTGAAACATCACAAGGTAGCATACCCATAAAGTAATGTCTGCAACCTGTAACGTGGTTAATTTTATTACACCGTAATGTATATAAAATTACTTTATGAAATCCCGCATATGTAGCAGTAAATAACAAATCATAATTTGTCAAGAAAGTTAAGATTATAACAAAGAAATAAGGTCTACATTATTTTACAGAGATGTGATCGGCGCAATATCCATGAATAACAACGAAGCGGCGGCCTAGTGAGGGTGAATGTGTGGGGGTAGATGATTCTCCACAGCGTCGGTCACAGAGATTCCGGAAGAGCTTAGTGCTGAATTATATGTTGACAACCTGAATGAATTTTTTCCTCCCCTGTCCTAGAACAGATAAAGAAGACCACAATAACACGAACTGCCGAGTGGAAAATAGAAAAAAACAAAACATACAAGATTACCACAAGAATCACAAACGGCCAGGTGGTACTATCTGGTCACGCATTAAGAGAGGCCACCACTCATGAAGGATATGACAAGATGGGGAGAAAGCATCCTTCACCAGGGAGACGTCAGCTGAGCAGTGAGGTGAGAAGACGCATATCTCAGTTACTCCCGACCACGTGCTTCCACTTACTCACGTCGGCGCCTGGCCAGACTTACTGTCGCCACACATGCCACTCTCACTTTGACGTGGATATATCGTCTCTGTTGAATTGACTTGCTTGTTTTTCTGTGTTTTATGCTCACATTTCTTAGTGCCCTCACCGATTCTCCCAGTATAAACGAGCCCTGCCGGAACTTGTGTTCCGGCAGTTGTGTTCTGACCTGACTAGAGGAAAGGTCACGGCAGCTTATCTCCGCTCCTGGGGATAATTACCAGATATGGCTCGTGCAACTTGTAAACGGGGTTACGCCCTTCTGTGGGCCGAGTTCGAGAGTACCAAGGAAAAAACCTGAAATTAGAGGAAGAAAACTTGAAATTAAAGGAAGAGATAGCAAGGATGAAGGAAGAAACGAAACAAGGAAAACCGGTGAATGACGAAAACTCAGGCGAATGGAAGGTTGTGAGGAGAGGGACAACCAAAATGGTGGTGAAGAAACACACCAAGGATACAACAACAACAACAACAGCTAAGTCTACCAACTCGTTCAGTCCCTTGATAGACGAAATGGACGTTAGAACGGTAAGGGACAGGGCTGACAATGAAGTTTAATTGTTGGTGACTCACAGTTAATGTACTTGAACAGAGCCTTTTGTGGTAAAAATAAAAATAGGATGAGGGTGTGTTTGCCAGGGGCTGGGGTGGGGGATATAGTTGACAGGATGGACAATATCTTGTCTGGTAATGGGAACAACCCCATTATCTGCCTCAGTGCAGGAGGCAATGATATTGGTCGGTGTAGGAGTGAAGAGCTTATTGATAAGTTCAAGACAGCTATAGATCATATTAGGACTAAGGGAGGGATCCCTATCATATGTGGTGTCCTGCCTAGAAGGAGAGTTAGCAATGAATGGTTATCAAGGGCAGTTGGTGTCAACGGCCGTCTTGATGGATATTGCAAGTCAATATCAGTCCCATTCATTGACAACTGGGACAACTTCTACGGCAGAAGGGACCTTTATGCTAGGGATGGGGTACACCTGTCTCGGGATGGGGTGGGAACCCTGGCTGGGTCTCTAGAGGGGGCATTTCAAAAGATATCAAAGTCTTTAAACTGCTAGGGGGCCATATGGGCAGGGGGGTGGAGGAGACTGCAGTGGGAGCGGATAAACAAAGTGAAAGATTACAGGGAAATAGTGTTAGGAATGATGACAAAACTAAATTAGACGGAGTTTAAACCTAAATACGGTAAAGGGAGGACTCAGAACACGACTAACTTAAATGTCTACTACGCGAACAGTAGAAGTATGAGAAACAAAATGGATGATATCAGGGCATTGGTATGTACCGAAAAAGCATTCACTGAAACATGGATCAACCTAGACTCACGCGAGTTACCGGTCGAATACGAAATTGCGGGTTACAAATTGTTCCATACCGATAGGCAGACCAGGAAAGGAGGCGGAGAAGCAATCTATGTCAGGGATAATCCGAAGTATGAAATAAATAAGGAAATAAAAACTGAGCGGAATACAGAAACAATTTGGAAAGAATTAATCGACAGTAGGGAAAAATTAATCACAGGAGCAATATATAGACCTCCCAATTTTGATAGAGTAAATGAGCGACTTATCTGGGATGAAATGCGCAGGGCTTCCATACACAACAAAGTCTGTATAGTAGGCGACTTTAACCTTGGCCAAATACATTGGACTGACCTAACAGGTAACTCAGAATTAGAGGATTTTCTCGAAACGATCCAGGACTGTTTCCTAATTCACCCACCAGGGGTAATAATATACTCGATTTAGTTCTGTCGAACAGAGAAAACCTCATTAGCAATGTCGAGGTAGGGAAATAGCTTGCAAACAGTGATCACAAAGAAATTAGATTCCAGTTAGATTTTCAGGGCAGACGAAAGGAAAATTCCACTAAAGTACCAGATTTCAGAAGGCAAACTTTGACAGTTTGAAGAGGCAGCTGAGGGAGGGGGTGCCGTGCTTGGGGGTGAGCTACATGACCTCGCATGAGGTGACCTCACTCAATGCACCCACAGAGGGCGACCTCACCGTACCAGGAGACCTGACAATTGAGAATGACCTGAAAATGAGATCTGAGATTGCCAAGTTCTACGACAATTTAAATAATGAGTTACTTAATGCACAAAGGCAGAACATTGCATACAAAAAATTCAGATTAGACAACAATGACCCTAAATGGATAAATAATTATTTAAGGAACATCATTGACCAAAGGAAGGCTATAGGTAGAGGGATAAATCGTGGCGAAATTTACCTCCGGGATTATTATTAGGTATTGGTAAGTCGGGTTAAAACCGAGATAAGGAAAGCCAAGAGGAATAATGAGGTAAGGATAGCAAGGGAGGCAAAGGCAAACCCCAAAGGATTCTACCAAATGTATCAAACTAAAACACGAGAAAAGATAAGCCGGACACAAGGCTTTGCTACAAGTCATCAATGCTTCGTGGACAGCACAAAGACTTCCACCGGAATGGAAGAAGGCAGATATACAGCCTGTAGGTTATGTATCTATGCTACTGTGCCGAGTAGCAACCTTGTATATAATCTACTGTGCCGAGTAGCATCTATGTATATAATTACGTGGCAACACGGCACGTCTTATGTGGCAACATTGCCCCGAGGCTGCCATATGGCAAGGCAGTCTCAGTCTGACTATGTGAGCCGTGCATGGCACACGCTAGTCACCGCTTGTATTTCTCCTATCCGAATAAACGGACTTCAGTGTTACCCGGTGTTTCCCTACCCATCACTGCATCCTTCGGGGAACACTTGTAACCATCATGGCGCAGTGACTAGGATCTGTGGACTTACAAGTGTGTGAACAATGCCGACGGTTACATCTGCCGGCGATGTGCGCGTCGACTCTAGTGTGTTGTGTTGTGTTTCGCCGCGATGTGCAGTGTTGGGCCGTCACAGTGCTTTTTAGTGACGGTGGCAGTGTTAGTGTCAGTGTATTAGTGTGTGTCTAGAGCTGAGAGTTGAGCATTGGCCTGTTTTTTGTGGTACCCACGGAGCACGCAGGCGTACACCCTTCTCGTGTGACATCCGGGAGACACTGACGGTCTTGCCCCGCCAGCCACCACCCCACGAAGTGCTCTCTGAGACACACACACACACACGCACGCACGCACTCACTCACGGACAGAACAGTGGACTCTATGCGTTATTTCTGCGCTGTTTATGTCATATATATGTGGTTCGAGCTGTTGAGGCGCCACTTTATATACTAAACAGTGCAGTCCACGCACACACAAAGATGGGCGGTAAGAAGGGACAACGTCAAGATGGGAGACACGACTCCCCACCACCTTCCCCTCCACCGGGCGCAGACTCTCATCCTCCACCTCCAGTGATGGACATTGCCACAATTCTGAGGTGGATGGACGACCGGGACGAGAGATGCAGAGAGATGGAACTTCAGAGGGAGGAGACACGAAGAGAGGAGGAAAAGTTGCGTTTTGAGGCACTATTGGCGACCCTGGCGCTAACCCACCCTCCCTCACTCGCAGGTAGCGCGCATATAGGCGCCAGTACCCTCCCTCCTCCACCACACCAGCGTCCTGCAGGCACTCTTGCTACCCCAACAGCTCCCAAGGCATCTGTTCAACCCCCACCCGCCCTCTCACCAGACGTCACGTTTCAGCTTTTTCGTGAGTGGAGGCGGCGTTGGACAGATTACTCCACGATGGTGGACCTTGACAGCATGCCTCCGAACAAACAGCTCATCCAACTGCGGATGTGTTTGTCGCTGGAGACCCAGAGAGTTTTGGAGCACACGTTGCAAGTGCCTCCCGATTCTACCTCTTCAGTGACGGATGTGCTCGACCTTTTACAGGAGCATGTTAAGGGTCGGAATAACGAGGCTTTGCGTCGCCGCGCCTTCACCAGCTGCAAGCAGGCGGAGAACGAATCCTTTGACGACTTTTTTGTACGCTTGAAGAGTTTGTCAGAGGAGATCGACGTCTGCAAGGCGCACAGCCGGGAATGTGAGGAAGCCTGGATCAAGCACGGGATCTTGACAGGTGTCAGGCACGAAGAGTTGGTGCAGCGACTCATCCCCCTGGACGCTTCCTCCACACTCCAGGTGGTAGTGACTGAATGTCGGTCATACGAGGCCACCAAGTCCGCCACCTCTGCCTTACGGGCCCCACCTGCTGTGAGAGCTATCTCACAATACAAGAAGGATAAGAAGGCGGCCAACAACGTGAAGGCTGCCGCACGTTCTTCCACGCCTCCGCCTAGTGCTTCCTGTGGCAGCTGTGGAAAGCAGCATGGCCCCAAGACTTGCCCGGCCACCGACGCACTGTGTCGTGGATGTGACCGTAAGGGCCACTGGTCTAACACAGACAGGTGCCCTGCACGAGGCCACAAGTGTCAGGCCTGCGGTCGCTATGGACACTACGACAAGTGCTGCCGCCAACCCAAGCCCAAAAGCCCGAGACGAGGAGGAAAGCAGCGCACTTCCCTCGGGGTGGTTCGCACGCAGCCCCCTCCAGATGGCCCACGCAGCCCCAAGCAGCAGCGGAGTCACATCAGGAGGGTGGAATCGACCACACGCCCCAGGGCTACCCCTTCCCCTACTATCCGCGTCGCCGTCACACACGGTGATGTGTCGGGTCACATCGAGGTGATACCGGACACCGGCGCTGATACTACGGTGATTGGGTTGAAGCACCTCCAGAAACTGGGCCTCACCAAACGCGGCCTGGGACCACCGCCGCAGCTGCAGTACTACAATGCGGACGGTTCCCAGATGCCGGACGCTGTGGGCTCCTTTCAAGCAGAGATCACCTACGGCGACAGGTCGTGTCACGGATGGATCGACGTGCAGCCTACTCTCGCTACACCCTTGTTGTCGTGGGAGCACTGCAAGGAGTTAGGCGTGGTGCCCAGAGACTTTCCTGAGCAGATCCCAGTTGCTTGGTACACCGCCAGCAGGGTGCGGGAATCAACGAGCGACGCGCCTGGCGCTGCCGCACAGAGCTGCCCAGAACCCGCGTCCACTCCCGCCCAGCCTCCACCCAAGTCACGGCTGCTTCCTCTTCACAGCGAGACGTCTCCTTCAGCCGCAAGGGCCTACTTCCTGAAGGAGTACTCGGATGTGCTGGTGACGAAGGAGGCCCTACGGACCGCGCCACTGAAGGCTATGGCGGGTCCGCCTATGAGGATACACCTGCGGGAAGATGCACAGCCGTTTGCCATACACACTCCCCGGTTGATTCCTCTCGCCTTCAGGGATTCAGTCAAGAAGGAACTGGATTCCATGGTGGCCCAGGGTGTCATCGTACCCGTTGGTGACGACCCATCCCCTTGGTGCCACCCTCTAGTCGCTGTGGCTAAGACTAACGGTGGAGTGCGGATTACTACCGACTTGTCTAAGCTTAACAGCCAGGTGTCCCGTCCCGCCCACCCTTCACCCACACCTTTTGCAGCTATACGGAGTGTGGATCCGAAGGTACGGCACTTCTCGACGATGGACGCCCTCTGTGGTTACTGGCAGATCCCACTGAAGAAGGAGGATCAGCCACTGACCACTTTCATCACGCCTTACGGACGCTTCCGCTACTGCCGTGGCCCTATGGGATTCGCTGCTACGGGGGACGCCTTCTGTCTCCGTGGTGACATGGCACTTCAAGGCGTGACCAACTGCGTGAAGGTAGTGGATGACGTCCTCCTCTACGATGAGGACTACCTGACGCACCTTCGCCGCATCGACGAGGTACTGACCAGGTGTAGGACGCACGGCATCACTCTGAATGCCGAGAAGTTCGTCTTGGCCGCACCTGCAGTGTCCTTCTGCGGCTACCGACTCTCAAGGGATGGCATTGCTGCGGACCCGGAGAAAGTTCGCGCCATAGCGGACTTTGCAAAACCTGCCAACCTTACGGATCTCAGGTCTTTCATGGGCCTGGTGAACCAGCTGGCAGAATTTTCTCCTGACGTCTCCGCCGCTGCCGGGCCTCTCCGCCCCCTGATGAGCCCCAAGAGGACTTTCACGTGGACCCCTGACCACGACCTCGCCTTTCATAAGGTGAAGGAGGCCCTGTCAAGTCCACCTATCCTCGCTACTTTCGACCCAGCGCTCCCCACCGTCCTCCAGACAGACGCCTCGCGCCTGTACGGGGTTGGTTACGCCCTTTTCCAGGATCACGGTGGAGGAAAGTACCGGCTCGTACAGTGTGGCTCTCGCTTCCTCACCGATGCTGAGTCTCGCTACGCTACCATCGAGCTGGAGCTGCTGGCAGTGGTATGGGCCTTATCGAAGTGCAAATTTTACTTGATTGGCCTACAGCACTTCGACCTCATCACAGACCACAGGCCCTTGGTCCCCATTCTTAATCACTATTCGCTGGACGCCATCGAGAATCCCCTCCTCCAGCGCCTGAAGGAGAAGATTTTGGCCTTCGTCTTCACCGCGGCTTGGTGCGCAGGTAAGGAGTTGTGCATCCCGGATGCCCTCTCCCGCTCCCCAGTCAGCCGCCCTACACCTGAAGACGAGATGCTCAGCACCGAGGCCGGTTTCTCCGTCAGTAACATCGTCACTTTGCAGGCCGTACAGTCCCTCGCCAGCACCCAGGCCTCAGTGTCGCCACCCGACAGCGATCTGGCCCTTGAGGAACTACGGACCGCGGCACGCGACGACCCCTCCTACACTCAGCTCTTGGAGAGTGTGAGGACTGGGTTCCCTCGCGACCGTTTTGACCTCCACAACGCCCTACGCCCGTATTGGAAGATACGTGAGGACCTCTACGCAGATGGGGACCTCGTCCTGTACGGTGCCCGTGTGGTCGTCCCTGCAGCTCTCCGTCGTCGCGTTCTGACCCGCTTACACGACAGCCATCGTGGAGCAGAGGCCACCAAGCGCCGCGCAAGGCAGGCTGTGTACTGGCCCGGCATTGACGCGGATATCGTCAATACGGTCCGTGCCTGTGAGCCGTGCCAGATCATGCAGCCCAGTCAACAGCAGGAGCCCCTCTTGTGCGACGACGAACCCACCAGGCCCTTCGAGTCCGTGTCGGCTGATTTCTTCAGCACAGCTGGGAAACATTTCCTAGTTGTCGCCGACCGACCCTCTGGCTGGCCTGTGGTGGTAATCTGTGGCTCGGACACGACGTCCGCGGCCACCATTCGCCACTTCCGGCACCTCTTTCGTGACCTGGGCGTCCCCGTACGTCTGCGGACGGACGGTGGGCCACAGTTCACCAGCCGGGACTTCACAGGATTCCTGGAGCGTTGGGGAGTCCGCCACATCGTGTCAACACCCCACTACCCACAGTCAAACGGCCATGCTGAGGCTGCGGTCAAGACAGTCAAGCACCTCATCCTCAAGGTGGCCCCTTCAGGCAACATAGACTGTGAGGCGTTTGACAAAGGACTCCTGGAGTTATGTAATACTCCCACCCACACAGGGCGCTCCCCTGCCCAGATCCTGTATGGTCACCCTCTCTGTTCTTGCGTTCCTGCACACGCCAAGGCCTTTGCGAAGGAGTGGCAGACCAGAGCCGAGAGCTGCGACCGCCGCGCCGCTTCACGTGCCCAGGACGCCAAGGTTCGGTATGACGACCGTGCCCGCCCTCTTCAGCCGCTGGAGATTGGTGCCCTTGTCCGCGTCCAGGACCCGACGACGACACGTTGGGACAAGGTGGGCACAGTGATGGGCGTCGGCCGGTCGCGGGACTACAAGGTCAGGATACCGAGCGGCCGTGTCTGGTGGAGGAACCGCCGCTTCCTCCGGCCAGTCCCACCCCCTGCTGCTGGCCCCCTGACCGAGGACGAGTCCCCTACACCTCACGAGGATCCGCCCCATAGTGCACCTCGACGCTCGGAGCGACTTAGGATTAAGAAGTCCGCTCAAGACAAAGACTATGAGCGTGAGGGGGGGAGGGAGATGTAGGTTACGTATCTATGCTACTGTGCCGAGTAGCAACCTTGTATATAAGCTACTGTGCCGAGTAGCACCTATGTATATAATTATGTGGCAACACTGCACGTGTTATGTGGCAACATCGCCCCGAGGCTACCATATGGCAAGGCAGTCTCAGTCTGACTTCGTGGGTCGTGCATGGCAGACGCTAGTCACCGCTTGTATTTCTCCTATCCGAATAAATGGACTTCAGTGTTACCCGGTGTTTCCCTACCCATCACTGCCTTCTTCAGGGAACACTTGGAACCTTCAT
>NW_024732867.1:2460878-2484982 GCF_018991925.1 Homarus americanus | reverse complement strand
ACCAAAAGGCTAACCACCAGCCAATCTCAAGAAACTTTACGGATTCTTCCCGAACATCCACCCCCATGCTAGTGGGGAGATGTTAAGTTATATACTCAAAAAGATGATGGGGGTTTCCCAGCAGTGGGCGGACCAACAATCTAGCTTAAGGTCCACTTAGGTAACAATCCTACAAATCTTAAAAAAAAGGACCTGTTATTATTAAGTTCCAATCCCAATGTTTAGGTTAGGTTGTTACCAATTATGGCTGGGACCTGTTTGACGAATCAACAGCTGACAGAGAGGGCAAGACGCCTCCAAAAGACGAAGAAGCTTAGCTAACAACCTGTAAAGCATGATAATGAAACTATGACAGTATAGTGAGGGTCAATTTATCTCAGTGTAGCAAGAACTTTTCAGGAGGGACACGGATGCCTCTAAATCAGGTGAGTGTGATCACTTTACCCACTTGAATGGAAGAGGTAAGGCTCTGGCGGGAAGACGGTGGGAGCGAGAAGAAGGTGGGAAGGGGAGGACTCCGATACCCTCATAGACGCCGCGAAGGAGGGGGAGACTTTCATTTAGACAGCGACGGGACCAAAGACGACCACAAAGACAGTGTATGGATAAGGACTTCCGCGTGAACGTTGACTCGTTGATAAGTGAGGAAAACCGACGTCCTCAAAGATGGAGGAGGGAAAGCATAACTTTCCTACTGTTGTGGGATGCGAAGGACTCCAGACTTAACTCATAAATAAGACGATAATCAATGAATATGACAACGTGAACGTACCTGAGCTATGGTGTGCTAATGTCCCTCTAAGAGCTGTTTAACTCACACTTACCTGGAAAAAGAAAAGGAAAAATATAGTTGAGATTACCAGCTGTCTCTCTCTCTCTCTCCTATATGATTATCCACACTTAACTTACAGGAACAACTTCGGCAGAACCAATGAACTTAAGTATTACATAATGCCAAATGAATGACTAAGGGAACTTTTTCAATATGTCAAGAACACAGCAGTAGTGTTATAAGTAGTTACCTTGTGCTGGTGGTCGCGGAAGTCCAGGCGCTGTCCAGGGTCACCTCTTGGCACCGTCTTGTTAATTTTATGGCATCTCATGGCACTTGACGATACCTTGCTGAACTCCATGACACACTTTACACCTTGCGATAGTTAAAAACACTTAACAACACTTTACAACATTAATGACACTTAACAAGACTTTGAAGCATTAATGGCACTTTATTAACACTTTACGACACCAATGGCACTTTACTACACTTTGAGATATTTCACAGCACCTTCGACACCTTTCGACACCGTGTGATGCTATTGTATGTAACTTGGAAACTTAATAACTAGTCGAGACTTCGCTTCGTGACTTTATGACATTTTATGCCACTTTGACACTATGGTAAATATTTAAAAGTTGCCAATATCTGCTTATACACTGAGTCTCATAGACGTAGAAATATAAAAAATCAAGAAAAAATAATTTATTCTATAGCGTTTCCGTTGGAAATTTATATTTTTCGAGTATATTAACCGATAGAATTACCAACAATATTATTTGATCAAAGTGGCACCATAGGACACTTCATGACACTTTCGGACATTTCCTGGCACACCTCTGACACTTCATAGCACTTTTTCATTGTGAATCACATCTTACGACATTATACGGCACTTATTAGACTTTATGGCACTTTAAAGCACTTTATAAAACTTTCAGATATTGCATGAATCTTTGTGACATAACGTGGCACCTTATGCCACTTTACGACACTTTATACCACTCTTATGACACGTATGGGTGTTTTTGGCGCCCACAATTACTGTGTGACACTTATAAATGTTCATGACACAAACACTTCACATCACATATAAAAAATTCATAACAAACACTGTACAAAATTTAGAAACACTTAAGTAATTACAAACACGTTATGATACACGTGATCACCACATTACTTATGAAAATCATACAACACTTAAAATCACTTTTTGTAACTTAAGGCCTTTTTGAGACACCATATAACTACTTAAAGACACCTATAAACACTTTGTAACACTTTATACACTTTATGACATTTTACTGTACTTGATGTTTTTCCAGTCCACCTCAATTTCAGTTTCTTCACCTCACCGGCTATTCGTTTGTCTATAAGCCTTCGTGTACTTCCATGCCGGTACTAAGGCAGAGACGGTGCTGCGTATGTCTTGTCTTGTTACAGGCCTTCTTGACATCAAGAAGATATACAGTATACAATATAGAGAAACTAGGACAGCATTCAATTAATGTTCGGCCCCTGACTGCCGCGCCATCTCTCGAGAAGCTCACAGTCCATAGACTCCCATTCCATAGAAAACGTTCATGCTGCTTTAAGAAAACGAATTTAATTTTACCATAACTATTTTATCTATTTACAGCATCACACTCCCTTATCATAGAAAATGTATAGTTGTCTAGAGAATCATCTTGTTTTTAGCGTAGACTCCTGTCATAAGCCGTCTACGTTTCTATTCTTAGCATCCATTGGAAAAATATACATGATTATATTTTTGCCGACTTCATACCGATGATATACGGATTATGGTCTTGTTTTATTCATTCGTTTCTACACACATGTGTCTACTGTAGCTTTAGAGATTTTTGTCTACATCTGTTTTAATTATAAAGTATAAGGCAATGTATTACACAAGATTATATTGCCAATATTTTGGTTCGTTTAATGGCTCGTTTTTGGATGATTGAGTATGGTGTATCGAAAAGCTATTCCTGAACCCTCAAAACACTTTAGTCATCGATAACTCAAAGTGGTGTTATTTAACTGGTGACAATAAGTAACAAGAATCAAATGGTAATAAAATAAATCTATATTAAATATAACAATAAACGTTAACACATATTAAATAATTTTCTTATTCCGAACAACGCTTTCGAAGACGAGTGTTTTATCCCAGAATGAACAACCCAAACCACGACTAAACCAACGCTACCAACAGACTCCACACACCTGTCTGGTATATTGTGTGGTTTAATATTGTTAACAGACTACAGACAAACTAGAGACAGTCAATCACCTTAAATTTAAAATGTAATTCATGAAAAGTGTTCAAAGACAAGATGTTAGGCGATTTTTAGTTGACGTGTGTAATTAATCAAACTGTTTATTATTGTAATGCAGTTTGTAGCATTAGTTTACCTTGTGAAGCTGTGATTGTCGGTAGTACCAAATATTATGAGTCCGGGAGGGAAGGGAAAATTATTCTCGCGGAAAGAGAGGAGGAAAAGTCATTAGGATGTGGAGATTCATCCACCCCCACACATTTACCCTCACTCAGCCACTCCTTATTTTTCATAGATATTGCACCGATCATATCTCCGTAAAATAATGTAGAACTTATCACTTTGCTATTTCCTTCACTTTCAGGAGAGATTTCATAAGTAATTTGATATATAGTATACTAAAATCAACCACGTTACAGGTTGCAAACATAACTTTATGGGTGCCACACATGGATATGGCCCTTGTTGTGAACACTACTCTTGCCCAAAGTTCCTCCTCCTTATCGACATTCAGTCGAGCGAAAGCGAGCCTCAAGGCATGGTGGGCGTTTGCCAACCTCTCTAGTCACCTCTCATTGGTGGAACATCCGGTACAAATGAGCAGTGGCCTGTTTCGAAGCTCTAATATGTTACAATTCTATCATGTTCGTAACAAAAACAAATTTATGGATAGATTTTAGGAACAGAATTAATTATTTATTTTTATTTATCCATGTTAACGTATTCGCGGTAAGCGTTGACTTTACACCTTGGCTGACCACTGATTAATTGCCTGGCTTGTGTGTTTCTGGAGGTGGGATAGGGAAGGGATGCACCCAGTGAAGTTGTCGGTTAGGAATTTCAAGGCCGTCAGTCTATGTGGCTTATGAATGACTTGGACTGTACCTACACACTGAGAAATATACTGATCCACGTTTCTACACCCTGGGATATATACTGATCCAAGTATCTTCAGGCTGAGCTATATCCTAATTCAATTACCTACGTAATGAGCAATAATTATCCCGATCATAGTGTTTACACCTTGATCTATGGCCTGATCCGAGTTGCTACGCACTAGCCTATCCATCATTACCTAACTGTTGAAGTATGGAAGGAGAGAGATGTGGAGAGGGATTTGGGATAGATGGAGAGAAAGTGAGTGGAAATAAATAAAAAAGATGGAGTAGGGAGGGATGGTGAGAAGGAAGGAGAATGGGTGGGGTAGAAGACGGAATATGGAGGGTTGGTGAAAGGGGAAGAAAATGGATGTGGCAGAAAGAGGAAATAGTGAGGGATGGGGAGAAGGAAGGAGATTGGATGGTGTAGAAAGAGGGGGTAGGGAGGGATGCAAAGATGGAGAGGGAGTAGGAAGAGACGGAGAGAGGGTGTTACTCTATCTAGGTCCTGCTTGTCATTCCTGGGTCACACAAGTTGGGTAGGTGTGGAGGGGAGGACGGACTTGGATAGGTGACGAGTTGTTGGAGGACACAGCGAAGCGTCACATAACAGTTCAGTTTGCCTCAATGCCAATACTTCCGCTTAACTTGTCTCTTCTATGCGCCACGACACATCCCCATCACCGAACTTCGAATACTCGCTTGGCCTTCGGAAACTATATATATTATGTGTTAGTGTTCTCCCTTACGACTCGGTTACCTCGGCTGATTCGTCTGTTGAATATGTCTTCAGGACGGTGCATAGGCTCACTGGCATGTAGATACGCCCTGGAGCGTACCAACCACTGCCCCACTGCTTTGCTGATTAACCTTGGTAGGTGTAAGGCTACGGGAGTAAACCCGGAACGAAAAATCTGTGGAGGAGACCTGCAACAGGCAAACATGCTTACAGAGCTCCAACAAGACCCCAACGGCGGTATAGGTGGAAGAGGTGACCACTATGGGAACCCAACGACTACTGGCGGACGAAGGCAAAGCATGATGGACAGGCTACTAAGGCGAAACTCAACAAACTGGGCTATCGGCAGTCCATTGCAAGTCTCCCTCTCCCCAGTCGTTGCAACACTTGCACCACTGGATCAGGAAAAGGGAGACCGAAGATGTGAGGTTGCTTCCTGCTCTCCTGCCTCTCCACATAAATCAACTCACGTGCAGTCACAAAGCAGCTCATCATATTTTGCATCATCATGAAAACCCCTATATCCCAAAAAGTCCAATGACGATGGCGACGGTGGCAGGCAGTGATGACTGGCAGGAGTCTCTAATCACAACTCTGCACATGGCCGGCATAGAGAAGATGGTCGTTTATGCACTGAGATCTACTCAGCAGTGCAATCTGGTCCTGTCTGTGCGAATGAGCAGCCCTTTCGAGGAGCCACTCTGTTCATCCCACATGGGGAGGGGGCTAGAAAAGGCGCCCTAAACATAGCCTGCCTAAAGATTCAACCTGACTAGGTAACTGCACCCAGTAAGGTCATCCTTATGCAGTCAAAAACACAATCATAATTACAGATCAAAGCAAAAACAAACTGTATGATATGGACACGAAGTAGTACCTTAAGCTGTGTATTATTATATTACTCTGATATTACTCCATTAATTATGTATAGTAAAGTATTACAGAACATGTATTAATTCTATGTAATATTCCTATTTATTGTGCACCATATTATGTATATAAATTATCATATTTATACTTTATGTATTCAGCTTGTGAATGCTTGCATCTGTACATCCCAGCGCGCAGTAATACATAGATGGAGAGGAGTGAAGACAGAGTCTTTGTGGTGTGGAAGCGAGCTCCTGGGTCCCTCTGTATATATGTATCTCCCGTACGAGAATAGAACCTACTTTTAAGATAACAAGTGTTTGTGTATACCCTCAGTAGTATAGAACATTTTGTGGGTATTCAAGACAAACGTCAGACAAACTATACAACCTCTTATGATCTCTGCATGGAATGTCAGTACCCTTCTGGATCCTGGCACAAATGAGCGTCCTGAAAGAAGAACTGCCCATGTGGCGAAAGAGTTGGGGAGGTATAACATCAACATAATGGCCATTAGTGAGTCCCGGCTCCCAGACGAGGGTCTGGGGTCTGGCTATCGACCATTATTTTAAACACTAGGGGCAGCAAGCCCGAAGAGCAATCCAGAATGTCGGGTTACCTTTTAGTAACCCGTCAAATGGATTCGTCAAACTCGAATATCAATCCCGAACATCGGGTTACTATTTAGTAACACGAACGCCGCAGCTCGAGAGGGTTGGTACGCCTTATCCAAGATAAATGTAAACAAACCAGGTCGATCTGCGCGCCAAAATTGAAGCAGAAACATGAGTTGTGGAGATAAAAGTTCGTCTTCAAGGGAGAAGGCAGACACCACCACCAATTATGCCATTGTCTGCACCTAACAGGAACTCTGGGATCAACTGATCCAACATCAGGATCACCCGTGCCACCAACAGCAACAGCAGCATCTACATCCAGTCACAGGGAGAAGAAAAGGAAGCAGGTGAACAAGTGGAATGAATGCTTCAATGACATTATTAAGGACAGTACACAAGAACTGAATGGTGCTATATTAGAGGCTATAAAGGCCTTCACTAGTATGTACAATACATTATCAGCCCAATCTGAGCGTAATGTATTTAGAGCAAGCATTAAAGCTGTTAAGCAGTGGTATATGTCAAGAGTGTAGCCATAATTCCACCTCTGGCTGTGGGCAATCTAGTTAAAATATAGAGACTATGCCATCAGTGTCATAATTGATGATGTATAACTATGATTTTTTCTATCTTCATCTCTTTACTATTTTTTCTTTGCACTTAATGTAAATATGAAATACTTTTTCATGTTCCAACATTTATAATATTTTTTCTATTGTGAAAACAAATAGATTTTTTCAACTTAATTTGTGCTATAATGTCAGATACAATATACTGTACAGTACTGTGATACTGTGTATTGTACCGTACACTCATGCTTATTGGAGAATTTTAATTGTTTTTTTATCTCTGTTTACTGTTGTTGTTTTTTTTTTGCACTTAATGGAGATGTGAAATCATATTTTGTTTGTTCAAACATTTATTATTTTTTGTTCATTTACTTTTTGTGAACACAAATAGATTCAACATATTTGTTGCTAGAATTTCAAATACAATATACTGTGATACTTTGTGTTACAATATGCTATTGCAATGTGTTACTTTATAAGAAAGAGAATGTTAAAAGATGTATACTGTGTAAATTTTTTAAAGATACTACGCCAAAGTGTATGTTTTTTTACTGACCTCTGGAAAAGTTCATTTGACAGTGGATGATAATATAAAACCTGTAGCTATATCCGCTTGTAGAGTTCCAATAAGCTTAAAGAATAAAGTGTTAAGAAAGCTAAAAGAAATGGAACAGAGTAATATACTGTAATAGCAAAGGTTGAACAGCCAACAGATTGGGTTAGTAGGATGGTATCAGCTGTCAAAAAATCAGGTGATTTTAGAATATGTATAGATCCACAGGCATTGAACAAAGCTTTAAAAAGGCGAAATTGCATCCATTACCTGTCTTGGATGACATTTTGCCAGAAATAACAAAAGCTAAAGTATTCTAAAGTTTTGACTTGGAGAATGAGTATTGGCAATGTGTTCTAGATGGTGAATTAAGTATGTTAACTACTTTTTAAACACCATGTGGTAGATATAGGTGGTTAAGATTACCCTTTGGTGTAAATGTGAGTAGTGAAATATTTCAAAAGAGATTACACATGGCATTAGACAACATTAAAGGAGTTGTATGAATTGCTGATGATATCTTAGTTTATGGAACTGGTAATAATTATGATGAAGCAGTCAGGAATCATGATGAAAAACTGCACAAGTTGTTAGAAAGATGCAGAATGATGGGTATTAAATTGAACAATGAAAAAACTGAAATTAGGAAGTCTGAAATAAATTTTTTAGGGCATAAAGTAACAAGTGATGGATAATGGCAGACCCTAAAAAAGTGGAAGCTGTTTTAGACATGAATCCAGCAGAAGATATAAAAGGTATTCAAAGATTATCTGGGATGGTTAACTATCTAGGCAGATTTCTACCACGTTTGTCAGAGGTTATGAAACCAATTAGAAGGTTAACACATCTGAATGTTGAGTGGAAATGACAAAGAAACATGACAAAGCTTTCAAGCAATTAAAGCATTTGATCAATAAGACTCCAATATTGCAGTATTATGACAAAAAGAGGAACTTGTGATTCAATGTAATGCTTCTCAAAAAGGAAGGTGCTGCATTAATACACTGTGATAAACCAATTGCATTTGCAAGTCGTGCATTGACTGAGACTGAAACTAGATATGTTCAAATAGAGAAGGAAACATTAGCAATAGTGTTTGCTCGAGATAAATTTCATCAGTATACTTTCGGAAGGAGAACTATAATAGAAAGTGATCACAATTTTTGCCTAATAAGAGTAGTAAACAGATTGAATTTGAGCAAATTAATAATGTTGAATGTACCAATAAGGAAAGAGATATTAGATCAAATAAGAAGGGCAATAGAATCTGATGATACTCTGTAATTAATAAAATCAGTGATTTTGGGTGGATGGCCAGAAGATGTAAATAAAATTAATTGTGCTCTAAAAACCACATAGTTCCTGTAAAAAAGAATTTTCTGTTCAAGATGGTTTAATTTTTAAATGTGATAGAATAGTTATACCACTAAGTTTAAGAGCAGAGATGAGAAAAGCTGTGCATTCATCACACATAGGTATTGAAAGATGCTTAAGACGTGCCTGGGAATGCATTTATTAGACATGCATGAATGCAGATTTGAAACAGTTTATTGCAACATGTGAGATGTGTAACACATATCCAAATGCACAACAGAAAGAATTTCTAATGTCTCGTGAATTAGCTGATAGGCCATGGCAGAAAGTACATGAAGACTTAATGACACTAAAATATCTTGATTACTTAGTAACAGTAGATTATTTTTCAAACCTTAGGGAAATAGATTATCTAGAAAACACAGAAGCAGCTGCTGTTATAAGAAAATTAAAAGCTCATTTTGCTAGATATGGTCTCCCAATTTCTCTTATTAGTGACAATGGACCACAATTTACATGTGAGGAATTCTATGATTTTGCTATAAAGTATGACTTTGAACACACAACTAGCAGTGCCACATACCCGCAATCTAACGGTATGGCGGAATCAGCTGTTAAGTTGGCAAAGACATTGATTAGGAAAGCCGTAGAAAGCGGTAAAGATCCAGATTTAGCCAATTTAGAATATAGAAACACACCCGCCCAAGACAAAGAATGTAGTCCAGCACAATATAACTTAGGTAGAAGAACACGAACATTACTACCAATGTCTAGTAAGCTTCTCCAGCTGTAACAGGTTGATACTAATTTTGCCAAGAAAAGAAAACATTTGAGAAATATCAGAAGTAAATTGTATTATGATAAAGGAGCCAAGTATTTGAATAATTTGTCAGAAGAAACAGTACGTATGAAACCACATGTGCTAGGGAAGAAAGATTGGAGAAAAAGGTAAAATTGTACAACTATTAGATGATAGATCAGACTTAATTGAAAGGGATGTAGGTATTTTTAGGAGAAACAGATCTCATATAAGAAGAAGTATGGAGAATGGGAACAAGACACATGAGAAAATATCAATCAAACAACTACTCAGCAGGCACAAGAACATAACAAAGAAATGAATAATGTCTCCTCCACAGCAAGACACAGAGTCTGAAAATTTTAAGACTAATGTAGAGCCAAATTCTAATGACTCATTGATTACAAAAGGAGAATGAGGCAGACTGTAAATAAAATGCCTTCAAAATTTCAATATTTTATTTTGACAAAATGAATGCATGATGTAAGTAACAATCAAATTTAACTTGTTTAAGACATCTCATTTTCTTCATTTTTAATGGATTTATTAAGTTTAGTGTAACAAATTACTGTATCAGAATATTTAATTTTAGTTGCTGTGATGAAGTACTATATTGCTTGATTAAGTATAGCAATGTTATGTACAATGTGGAAGCTGTGATGTTTATACTACAAGGATTGTAAGTGTTTTAGTTCCTATGAATATACAGTATTAATTGTGGTAAGCTAGTCGCAGAGAAATGACACTATTTTATCTCATTTTATCTTCTTTAAAAGAGGAAGAACGTTACAACATGCTATATTCTAATGTGCAACATTATTATAAATTGAATGTTGAAAAATGTATACTGTGTTAATTTTTGAAAGATGCTACGCCAAAGTGTATGTTTTGTTTACTGACCGCTAGAGGGCAGGCTACGATTAACAACAATAAACCTGGAGCCTCGTGCATTATCTCTCCCTCAAAACCTCAACAATAAACTTGAAACGCGAAGTGAAACACTGTGTATTATATACTCATACTTATTGGGTAATTTTAAACAATCTTTTATTTCACATTTCTTTCTAAATTTAATTACAATTTCAATATAGGTACAGTACAGTACTTCTAAAATCTTTCAAGAATGATAATTGCTATAACTGTATTTGCAATTATAAACTAAGTATGATTACTATTAATGCATATATAGCACTGCACACTGTACAGTTACTGTGATAAATTTGGTCTAACTGCTTATTCTTATTTAGAAGAACTAAAATTGTTTATGGATTTCCCTGACACTTGTAAACTATTTCAGTACAGTATAGTACTTTGAAGCCTTTAGAAATGTGTACATTTAGAATTTGAAGCAAAATACTAAACTGTTTGAATGATATAATTTTACATATACTGTACTGTACTGTACTGTACTGTACTGTGATATATTTTTCTTGAGTCATGCCAGTGTAATCCCTATTTAATTTTGTTTTAATTGAAATGCTGTTTCAAGATGTACTGTGATAATGTTTGGAGGAAATAAAATGTGTTAAATGAAGCCAAAATATTATTGGAAAATAACCTTGATAATATAATCTATTAGCTAAAAAAAACTTTTTTACCAAACCAATAATGCTTCCATTTGCCCTTACACTTACTCTACTTTCAAACAACTACAATACACAAATCAAAACCATGTATCAATTACACCCCTTTCTACATCGATGTAGTTCAGCTGTGTTCCCTCCAGGGCTTCCAATAGGGATATGAGAGCCATCAATGCAGCCAAATACACCAGACATCCCTGCAATAGTGTGAAATTCATCTACAAGGTTTTGAATGTTGCCTGATTCTGGAAAGTGGATGTAACTTTTGTTTATTGTTGTTCCAGTGATGTGAGACAGGACTGACACGATTTAAATTGAGTGATTGAAAACAAAATTAATCAATTATGGCACTTTTTTCTATCCCTGAGTTCGAACATTTCATCTAAAAAAATATTTTACGTAACCTAATCTAAACTTACAAACATTGGTAGTACCTAAACACAACCGGAACAACAACAACCCAAACAGTGAAATATAGCAGGAGAAATTTTTTTCCATGGTAATTATCAACGTGAGTCACACAGATGACACGTGCTGTACGCCATTACCTCAGCAATCAACAGAGTACATTGGGCTCATCTTATATCTTCCATTTATAATATATTGGCGAATTGGAAATGGCATTACATCTATCTATCACAAATAAAAGTGCGTTACTTAACATGCTTGAAGCTATAAGAGGTTGATTCTAAGAATGCAATGCTTGATAAATTGGAGAAGGGCGATGGGGAGAAGAAAATCTTCGAAGTTGAAGGTAAAACATCACGGGGGTACACGGCGGTATCTTAAAAATATATGCATTTCCGTCGGAACCGGTTATTAGGACATTTGAATATTTGTTTTCTTTATTATCTCATCTTAATTTACATAAATTGTATTTCAGAGACTTTTTCTATTCACAGTTTGAACATTCGGGATAAGTCTTTCGGGTGCCTACTCACACCTGAGGACTTATCCCGAACTTCCCAATAATATTGTCGGACTACTAAATGGTAACCCGACGAAATTTGGCTTAAAACAATGAATTACGGCCAACGAGGGCGCTTTTGGGATACTAAAAAGTAACCCAAGTGTTAAAAAAATGGCTGTATACCTTCTGGAAGGGTTAGCCTGCTGCGGAGAGAAACAGCATTTATTTAATTGGCTTTGCCATCCACCAATGCATAGTAGATAGGCTAACTGAAATGCCTCTTGAGATCAACGAGCGCCTCATGACGCTCAGAATCCCCTCTATCACTCATGTCGTGCCTTATTCATCTGTGCACACGCCCCAACACTGGATGTAGAGGATCACATCAAGGAGGCCTTTTATGCCGACCTTGACAGAGTGCTAACCTCTATCCCCATAGAAGATAAGGTTGTGCTGTTAGCTGACTTCAGTGCCAGACTTGGAAGAGATACTGACATTTGGCAGTGACTCATAGGGAGAAATGGAGTTGGCAAGTGTAATCCCAACGACCAACTCCTCCTCAGCAAGTGTGTTGCACTCAACCTCACTATCATCAATACCTTGTTTAAGGGTTCCTGGAAACACCCACGATCCAAGCACTGGCATCTTATTGACTACAGCACTGTCAGAGAAAGAGATCACCGAAATGTCCTCATCACCTGAGCCATGCGTGGCTCAGACCACTGAGACACTGATCATCGGCTCGTCAGAGCCAAGCTCTTACTTCACGTTGCCCTAAAACGAAGAAAACAAAAATCCTCCAGAAAAGGTTTTAATACTAAGCATCTGGAGGATCCAATGATAGCACATGCTTTCAGAGAGCAGCTCTAACATGAGCTGATAAACAACCTGACAACAAACAATGCAAATCCCAATGCCGAATGGGGTATTCTCGACATTATCATGACAAAAATCTGCAGAGACACTCGGCCAGATCGAAAGAATACCCCAGGACTGGTTTAATGAAAATGACCCGGAAATCAATGTACCCGTTGATAATAATGTGCTGCTTTAACTGACTGGCAGAATAACCGACAGTCTCGGATCAAAGTTGATACCTTCCGCAAGAAGATAGCGGTTGCCCAGCTCGAGCTTCGCAATCTAAAGAGCGTCTGGTTTAAAAATAAAGCATGTGAAACGCAGAAACTTGCAGATCAACACAAGAAGCGCGAATTTTTCAATTCCACTAAAACAATGTATTGGCCAATCACTCATGGCGCAATTCTCCTCCGCTCACCCGACGGTAACTCTTTAATAATAGACGCAGAAGGCAATCTTCACTGCTGGAAAGAGCACTACCATTTGCTTCTCAATCGAAACACCAATGTGGATGTCCTGACTATGACTACTCTGCAGCAGGTCCCTCAGCACCCAGAGCTGAGCCACCTCAGCTATCCTCCATCCCTGGATGAGAAAACTACTGCCGTCAAACAGATGAAAAATATCAAAACCTCAGGGCCTGATGAAATCCCAGCCGAGGTGTATAAAGCAAGAGGACCTCTGCTTACCAGCCGTCTCTGCTCTCTCTTGGAGAATATATGGGTAAAGTTGGAAATCCTCAAGTTCGTAAAGACGCCTCCATCATCAATATTTATAAGAAAAGGGGAGACTGGTCAGGCTGTGGCAACTACTGCTGGATCTCGCTGCTGTCTGTAGCTGGCATGATTATCGCCCGAGTCCTCCAAAAGAGACTTCTTCCTGAGGCGGAAAACATCCTCCCAGAATCTCAATGTGGCTTTAGACCAACACGTGGCAACACTGACATGACTTTTGCAGCCCGACAGATACCGGAAAAGTGCAGAGAACAGCGTCGTGACCTGTACATGGCCTTCATTGACCTAACCAAGGCCTTCGACTCGGTCAACTGGGAAGCCCTCAGGAGGATCCTCAGCCATTTGGCTGCTCACCAAAATTTATTGCCATTGTGAGGCAACTCCACGATGGCATTAACGGCTGTGTCCTGCAGAATGGCACCCAGTCGGAGTTCTTCCCATTGAAACGGGGGAAAATCAAGGATATTTTACTAGCACCAACTCTCTTTTCCATTTTCTTTGCTGCCTTCCTTACTCGTACCAGTGCCAATTTATTCAGCATGGTGGATATCCAGTACCGGATGAAGGGTCTTTTCAACATAAGACGACTCTACGCAGGAACAAAGGTGTAGGCAGCTTCCATTACTGACCTTCAGTATGCGGACAACCTCACCCTTGTCGCTCACATTGAACTTGACTTACAGGACATCCTGAACACATATGCACACTTCGGCCTTGAGGTGAATGTACGTAGGACTCAGATTCTCTTTCAGCCTGCCCCTGGTTCAGCCATCTGTCCAGCTTAACGGTACTACCCTCTCTAATATTATTAACTTTCAATACCTCGGCTTCCACTTGTCCACCACTACGGACATCAATGAAGAGATTCAACATCGGATCAGATGTCACTATGTTGAAATGCCCTATACTTTGAGCTTCTCCCCACTTAGTTACTATCTATCATATTTGTATCACTTATGTTACTTGTATATTATTGATCAATCAAGTGACCCATTCCCCAATTATGCAACTGTGTATTATCAGCCTTCCGGCTGTCATGCTCTTTCAATAAACCGTTAATTATTATTATTATTATTATTATTATTATTATTATTATTACATCTCAGGCCTTTGGCAGACTCCGTACCCGTGTCTTCAGTTGTAGGAAGCTGAAATTATCTTCAAAGTTGAACGTATATCCAGATGTGGTTCTCCCTACCATGCTATATGGCAGCGAAACATGGGTCACATACAGGAGGCACCACAAGGCACTTGAAAACTTTCACCAACGTAGTCTACGTTCCATCCTCCGAGTTTGCTGGGAAGACAAGAAAACAAATGCCAGTATTCTTGCTGACACCAAATGTAGGAGCATCGAGGTTAACATTATCCATGAACAACTACGTTGGACTGTTCATGTTACCCACATAGACGACAGTAGACTGCCAAAGCAGCTACTTTACAGTCACCTAACGAATAGTAAATGTAACGCTGGCGGGCAACTGAAAAGGTATAAGGATAATCTTAAGACAAACATGAAAAAGTGCCAAATCGACCCCCTCATCTGGGAGACGCTTACTCCATACCGTAACGTTTGGAGGAACACCACACGAGAAGATGTCAATACCTTCGAGTTATCCCGACTACATACCGAGGCAGATAATTGCCAACGCCGGAAAGACGCTGGCGCCGCCCCTCCTGCACTAGATGTAGCCGGTCCCGTATTGGCCTCTCTAGTCACCTCAGAGCACACCAACGATGACATTCTTAATAACTTATGTCAATTTATCATATATGGATGATCGTCATTTTCGATTCCGAGTGACAGTAAAGTAATAATAATAATAATAATAATAATAATTAACGGTTTATTGAAAGAGCTTGGCAGCCAGAAGGCTGAAAATTTACAGTTACATATTTGGGGAATGGGTTTCGAATTACAAATAATATACAAGTAACATAAGTGACACAAATAAGACATAATAACTAGATGGGGAAAAGCTCAAACTACAGTTCATTTCAACATAGTGACAGTGCAAGGAGTAGTGTTTACTGGGAGTGAATACACTGATTTATTACAAGTTATTGATAATTTTTACAATGGTTGGGACTGGGCTGTTCTTATAGCGATCAGTTCGTGCACGTATGGGCTGGATGCGGTTGTGGTGTCGAACAGCAATTCTCGGGCTAGGGATCTCAGGTGGTAGTAGGAGCCGGTGTCGAGGATGGTGTAGAAGCTTCTTACCAAATTTGCAGATGAGGTCGTGGTGATGGTCAGTGAGAGTCGAAAGGGTCAGTGTGTTGAGCGCTTCTTGATATGTGGAGTAGGAAGGGGAGAGAATAATCTTGCATGCCCTCTTTTGCACTTTTTCTAGGTGTTTACGTTGTGTGGCATTTAGGGAGGAAGACCAGGTGGGGGAGGCATAGAGCTTGGGGAGTATGAATGTTGTGTAAACACTGAGGAGCTCGTGTGCAGGAACTCCGAGGGACTTGAGTCGGCGGAGGAGGTGGAGACGGAAACTGGAGGATTTGATAACTACACTGACGTGTGGTTTCCAATTTAGTTTGTTGTCTATGGTGACGCCGAGGAGCTTCGTGGAATCTACAACCTGGAGTGTGTTCGGACCTAGAGTAATGGAAGGAGGTGGGACAATGTCGGAGGAGAGGTTGATGTGCATAACCATGGTCTTGGTATGGTTGATGGTGACATGGTTGTTGGTGGCCCAGTTTTGGAGACTGTTCAATAAATCCTGAAGGGCGGTATAGTTGGGAGCAGAATTGTTGACGCTGATCCCAATGGTGGAGTAGTGTGTGTGTGTGTGTGTGTGTGTGTGATGTATCCTGCATTGAATGCAATATTTTGGCTGGTTCTCTCTTCAGTGAAACCACTTAATTCCCCTTTTCCCGCATCCACCTTCCATCATCTATTGCTCCTCATCATCCCTTCATTCACTCCTATATACAATAAGCCAGGTGGCCTGAAGTCTTTGACAGTGTCACATTCAATAATTATGTGTTCAAGTGTATGCTTTAAAGGTTTATCACCTGGCTTATTGTACCATGAGATTTGTAATTACTACATTGAATCGAGGATGCTTGAGGACATTCTTGCTGTTTATTCCAAATTTGCTAGTCTTCAATTAGAATATGACGTCCAATGTATATGAACCACTGTCTTGCATGGCAGCGAACAGTGACATCACCCACATGACTCTGACCTATATATACACTGCTAATGAATATGAGGCATTCCTCTGTGTGTGAACCTCTGTCCTGCGTGGCAGTGAGAAGTGATACGACCCTCAGTGTCAAGACTTGACTGAATTACTCAGAATAGGCAAACTGTACTCCAAGCTTTGTCAATAACTTTGTTAAACTAAAAAAAATCACTCCTATCCCTACCTTCATCCACTTATCCTTCATTCATCCACTCCTCCTCTTCTTTCATCCACTATTCATCTTCCTCCATCCACTCTGTCTTTTCTTTTATCCATGCCTCCTTCTTCCTTCATCCACTCCCCTATCTTCCTTCATCCACTCGTTGTTCTTCCTTCATCCACTCCTTGTTCTTCCTTCAATCACTCTCCCTTCTTCCTTCATCCATTCCTACTCTTCCTTTATCCACTTTTCCTTCTGTCTTCACCCACTTCCTTTTTCCTCCCCTCATTCCTCTATCTGTCTCCATCCACTCTTTCTTCCTTCATCCATCTTCCTTATTCCCTCATCCATTCTTCATTTTTCCGTCACCCACTCCTTCTTCCTTTACCCACTCCTTCTTTTTCCTTCATCCACTCCTTCTTCCTCCATCTACTCCTTCGTCCATCATCCACTCCTTCTGTCATCCACTCCATCCTTCACTGACTCCTTCCCTTGCCTTTATCCACGCCTATTCCCTTTTTTATTCACAACTCCCTATTCCCTCATCCACTCTTCCTACTACTCCTCCCTCTCCCTCGTCTTCTTCATCCTCCCTCTCCTTCTTCCTTCTCCCTCTCCCTCTTCTTCTTCCTTCCCCCTCTCCCTCTTCTTCCTCCTTTCTTTCCCTCTTCCTCCTTCCCCTCCCCCTCTTCATCCTGCTTCTCCCTCTTCCTCCTACTCCCCTTCCTCTTCTTCCTCCTCCCTCTGCCTCTTTTTCCTCCTCCATTTTCTTCCTCACTCTCCATCTTCTTCTTCCTCCTCCCTCTTCCTCTTCTTTTTCCTCTGTCTTCCTTCCTCTTCTTCCCCCTTCCTCTTCATCTTCAGCCTCCTCTTCCTCTTCTTCCTCCTCCCTCTCCCACCTATTTCTTCTTCACTCCTCCCTCACCTAATTTCTCCCTCTTCCTCTTCTTCCTCCCCCTCCCTCGTCTTCTTCATCCTCCCTCTCCTTCTTCCTTCTCCCTCTCCCTCTTCTTCTTCCTTCCCCCTCTCCCTCTTCTTCCTCCTTTCTTTCCCTCTTCCTCCTTCCCCTCTCCCTCTTCATCCTGCTTCTCCCTCTTCCTCCTACTCCCCTTCCTCTTCTTCCTCCTCCCTCTGCCTCTTTTTCCTCCTCCATTTTCTTCCTCACTCTCCATCTTCTTCTTCCTCCTCCCTCTTCCTCTTCTTTTTCCTCCCTGTCCCTTCTTCCTCTTCTTCCCCCTTCCCTCTTCATCTTCAGCCTCCCTCACTTCCTCTTCTTCCTCCCTCCCCTCTCCCTCATTCTTCTTCCCTCCCTCCCCTCTTCTAATTCCCTACTCCCTCTTCCTCTTCTTCCTCCCCTCCCTCTTCATCCCTCCCTCTTCCCTTCTTCCTCCCCTCTTCATCTTCCTCCTCTCTCCCTCTCATCTTCCTCCTCCTCTTCCTCTTATTACTCCTCCCTCTCCCTCTTCATCTTCATTCCCCTCTTCCTCTTCTTCTTCATCGTCCCTCTTTTCTTCTTCCTCCTCCTTCTCCTCTTCATCTTCTCCCTCCTCTTTTCTCCCTCTTCTTCTTCCTCCTCCCTCTCCCTTTTCATCTTCTTCCTCCTGCCTCTCCCTCTTCATCTTCTCCCCTCCTCCATCTCCCTCTTCTTGTTCCTCTAACCTCTCCGTCTTCTTCTTCCTCCTCCCTCTCCCCTCTTCATCTTCTCCCTCCTCCCCTCTCCCTCTTTCTCCTCCCTCTCCCTCTTCATCTTCTCCTCCTCCCTCTCCCTCTTTCTCCTCCCTCTCCCTCTTCATCTTCTCCTCCCCATCTCCCTTTTCTTCTTCCTCCTCCCTCTCCCTCTTCTTCTTCCTCCTCCCTCTCCCTCTTCATCTTCTCCCTCCTCCCTCTCCCTCTTCTTCTTCCTCCTCCCTCTCCCTCTTCATCTTCTCCCTCCTCCATCTCCCTCTTCTTGTTCCTCCACCCTCTCCATCTTCATCTTCATCCTCCTCCATCTCCCTCTTTTTGTTCCTCCAACCTCTCCGTCTTCATCTTCATCCTCTTTCTCTTCCTCCTCCTCCCTCTTCCTCCTCCTCCCGCTTCCTCTCTCGTGGGACAACTTTATCATACCATCGTTAAACCTCCAACTATAAGTTTAGGAAGTAAAAAGGAGAAAAACTTCTTGTATTGAGGTGGAGGATCGTGTGTAAGGATGAAGAGCAGGTACTGGCTATAAGGATGTACGGGGTAGAGAGAGGGAGGGAGAGACGGTAGGAGGAGAGAAATAGAGAGAATAAGGATGGATGTTGAAAGGGAAGGAGGATGGATTGGGTATAGAGAGGGGGTAAGGAGGGAGGTAAAGATGGAGAAGGAGTAAGGATAGATGGAGAGAAGGTGGGAGGAAAGAAATAGAAACAGGGAGTAAGGAGGGATGGAGAGAAGGGTGGGGGAAAGAGATGAAGAGAGGGGAAGGATGTATGGGCAATGGATAGAGGGTAGGAAGAAAGAGATGGGTGAGGAATGGGAATTAGGTAGAAAAGAGAGGAAGGGAGAGGAAAGGATGGAGATGGAAAGTAAGTCGGGATGAAGAGAGGGAAAACGAGAGAAAGAAGGTGGGAGGGATAAAGAGAGGCTGAGGGGGAAGGAAAGGATGGCGAGAGGGAGAAAGGAGATGGGTTGGTAAGGAGGAGGAAGGAATAGAATTAAAAGGGATAGAGTGTTGGTAAATGAGGAAGGAGTAAAAAGGATTGAGAGATAGTTGGAGGGAAAGGAAGGGAAGAATGGTGATAGAAACGCATGAGAGGGTTGGGTGGGAATAGGAAAAGCCGAGGAGAGGGAGGGAAGAGTGGGAGGAAAGGGGAAACGGAGGGATAGAAAGATGGGAAAAGTCAAACATGTAAAGAGGGAGTTAGGGAGAGTGAGAAGTATGGTGAAAGGGAGGGAAGAGGGTTAGGAACAGCGAGAGGGCTATATTAATGGTGATGAGATGGATGTGAGGAGAGAGGGGTGGGGAGAGGCCAGAAGGAGAGGGAGGGTAAGGATGGCACGGGGGAAAGGGAGGGAGGGAGGGTGGATAAAGATTATATGGGGAGAGGGACTAAGAAAAGGAGGGAGGGAAGGAAAGAGGGAGGAGAACAGTAGAGAAAAAAGGACTATGGTGGAGTGTTAAGGAGAGATGAAGAGGAGTAAGAGGGCTGGGGACAGGGAAGAGGGAGAGTTGTTAGTTAGAAAGGGGAGAATCAGGTGAGAAGGGTGGAAAGAGTGGGGGGTGGGAGTAGGGGTAGGGAAAGAGTAAGAAGGGCTGGAAGGAGTAAAAGGAAGGTGAGAGTAGTAAGGAGGGAAGAGGGAATATCGAGAGGGGGAGATGAGGGAAAGGAGGGAAGAGTGGGAGAGGTGGGGGAGAAGAGGGAGGGGGGTGGAAAGTGTTTTGAAGGGAGTGAAGACCGGGTGAGAGGGGGAGCAGCAGAAGGGACTGGAGTAGGAGGAGTGAAGATATAGTAGGATGAAATGTGGAATGGGGATAGGGAGGGAAGAGTGGTGGAAAAGTAGGGAGAGTGGGTTGAAAAGAGGTATGAGGCATGGGAAAGGTGAAGAGACTATCTCCAACGTAATTATCGTCAATACTAATCGCCATCATTTTTAATTCACATGTTGTAGTAAAATGTGAAAGCAGAATATGTAGTTCTGACCTCCCGTAATACACACAAGGCGTCACTGTAGTCGGTAGTGTATTCGACTGTCTTCGGTTCCCTAACTGTACACTTCGGTATCCATTCACAAGTGGGTGGAAAAGGTGGTGCCCCGAACGTGAACCAGCAACCCATAGGAGAGTAGGTGAACGCTGTATCCACACGGTCACCGCACGCCTTTAATAACAATAAAAGAAAAAAAAATTCTATAGCTATATACTTTTTATGTTTACTAAACTTTCTCCTCCCCGACAAACACAACCTCAAAGTAAAAGGAAAAGGAGAAAAGACAAGAATAAGGTTGCAGTCTAAGTGTAGAAAGAGACAAGAGAGGGCAAAGATAAGTAACAACTCCATATATACTTATTACCTCATATTCTCAACTCTCACAAACATTAGAGAAAGGTAAAACTTAGCGTCCACGTGAATTAAAATTGCTTCATATTTGTTCACTGTGGATGGTGTATTGAGTTGTAGGAAAGAACAAAAACTTAAAATAAGGAGAAGGATTCCACCACAACTGAAGAAAAAACAAATCACTGATGAAGCTTGATAGTTGGAGCGTTAAAACTCAGGACGGAAATAAGTCATATTTTGACTTGTATATTCTTGCATTGAGAATTATTATCGTATATCACTACAACAAGAACAAAGATTCAGAGTGAGAACAGAAAAAAAATATCATAACAATGACAAGACAACAGATATCTTCAAAGAACAGAGTCAATTATTGTAAATCAACTTAACGATGTTCTTTTGGGGGTTAAGATAGGAAGCAATTTCAGTATACGCTCGGTCAAGTCTTGTCTGTTATGTATGCTGTAATATTTCCTTGGCAGAGGTTAATTCTCACTTTATCTCAGTTTCCACTTTTAAAGGCATCAATAAATCTATAAATTAGACAGAAATAAGATGTTTATATACAATATAAAGTAGATATAATAAATACCCAGACAGATGATACCAAATCCCGACACATTTTTTTTGTTTTTAAGAATTCATTTTAAGTTCACTTATAATATAATAAATAAACGGATAATTTACACGATGAAAATATGAATAAAGACAATTCCGTATCATCAAACTAACCTAAGAGTGCTGGGTCATGCAAAAGGTAAAAGTTGAGAATCATTAACAATCTCTTGTAGTTTAATCTATAAAAAAAATCGGTTTCCTTTTACCTGACGGTACTAGGCTAAGAAGCCCCCCCCTCCTCTTGTTTGTGACTTCGACGGTAAATATTCGTCATTTCTATTTATATTTCACTCATAACATAAAAGTGAATGTTTTCAATCAGTTATAGCTTTACATACTGTTATGTTGAGGCATAATTAAGTATTATATTTTTTGGCGAACTAGGTGTTCTGATTATTTTCTATTTCAAGCAGCAGTTACTATAGAAAGTTTGGGAAATATTCTCTTATATATTGATGTATTACCTATGTAAGAATTTTCTAAAATATGCTGTATCATTTCTGTTATGATTTACTTACGTATTGTAAGCCTAGACCATTCTAGAGCTTTCCAGGCGTATCTCGTTCCGACCTGCAGTACCTAGATGACGCTAGAATGCTCTACAGCTATAGGCGTCTGAGCAGAGGTATACAGTATAAGCACCAGCGAGCTGCCCAGGGAGGTCACATACAGAACCCTTCCAAGTATTAAACCTACTGAAGTATTAAAGAGGCTACAAGTACAATACAATAATACAAGAACATATATATAACAAGCAGGACCCACTAGAGAACCATGACCTCCAAGACTAATATATAAAAATTAACAGCGAAAAATGGAACAGTCTAATATCAAACATATAAACGACAAAGGATATAAAAACATTCTGACAAAACATTAACAGATTACTTGGCACCAAAAAACAAACAGTAAACTACATAAAAGACCAAAACGAAGAAAAACTTTATACAGACCAGGAAAAAGAATAGGTCTTTCGTAGAGAATGGAAAAATATATTCAGTATATGAGAAGAAAAAAAAGAGAATTTTGATAAAGAACACGAGGAAGCCATTAAAGACTGGCTAAGAGAGCGAAACAATAGACTGACGCCCTACCTTACAGGAATTCCAGTTATACCGAAACCCAATAGATTCATAGGACACGACAAATTACTTACTACACAGCTTACGCAAATTTAAAGAAAAATCTCCTTGAATAAGTGGCATAACTCGAAATATGCTATTAAACTGACCTAAGAGACCAATAGATGCACTCCTAAATATATACCATTCAGACCGATATCCTTGCTGAAAATAACTGGCAATCTCCTAGAGCGCACAATAAACAACAGGCTACAAAAATTCCTGGATACAACGAATAAACACAACCCAAGACAACATGGTTTCAGGAGAGGGAGAAGAACTCAAATTGCAATAGCTGTAATAAAAGAAATCATCACCAAAGAAATTCGACATGGAAACCAAGTAAACCTTGTCCTGAGAGACGTGGCAAAAGCCTTTGACAAAGTGTGGCACATAGGCCTAAAGTTCAAAATCTTACAACTAGACCTGCCCACAGAAAGAGAGAGAATCCTATGTGACTACCTCCGAAACAGAAGAGCAGTTCCAAATTGGTAAGTATCTAGACCCAACCCTAGACCTCGAAAGTGGAGTGTTTTAGGGGGTCGTCCTATTCCCAACACTATTCACCATATATACAAGCAACCTCCCAGAACCCACACAACATAGCGAACATATCTTCACAGATGACATTACACAAATCGTATCATACCCTGGAAAGTCAGCGGCAATGATGGCACGCCACACAGCGTATGCAATAACGAACAAACATGAATAAGAAAGAAAATGGAAGATTAAACCAAATATTAACAAATTTAAAATCATACCAATTGCAAAACAAAAGATCGAACCAGTCATGGTGGATGAAGAAATATACCCATACGCTAATGAAGGTACCATATTAGGACTCAAGATCACAAAAAAACGGATATCAAAGCTTCATTAAAGAAAAGGACAACAAACTTCGCAACAAAATTACAAAAATTAAGAGATTCCTACACCTAATTACACAAAACAAGCTAAAACTGTATTCAGTACTAATAAAATCAATAATAAGTTACCAGCCTGTACCAATCAACCCATTCAGTGACACAAGAATCAAGAAACTACAAACAATCAAACAATTAATAGAAGTCAACAACTGATGGAATCAAACAATTATGGAAGCAAACAATTAATGGAATCAAACAATTAAATGGAATCAAACAAACAAGAGAATCAAACAATGAACAGATAATTCCTACAGCAACGGCCATGGGGAAGGTCCATTCAGCTCCTTACTCGAGCAACAGCGGCCGATGTCTTGATACAGCTGACGAAACACCGGGGCACAGACGGTGGAGATGAGCTGGCGGTCGTGGCAGCTGCGGTAGTGGTTTGGGGTAGGTGTCCAGAGATTGAAAGTCGATAGGTGAAGGTCTGGGGAAACAGCCCACCAGTCCAGAGCCTTTGATGAGAACACCACCAGAATTTGGGAGAGCAGCAGGGAGGTGTGTCTGATTTGAAGTCTGGGTAATGTCTGAGCCGGTGTCGCTGGTAGCAGCGACTTCCTCACCTCCGTCACCCCCCCC
>NW_024732867.1:2429198-2460778 GCF_018991925.1 Homarus americanus | reverse complement strand
CCAGAATTTGACGAACAGCGGGGAGGTAGTGACTGTATTAGCTGCTGGGCAGAACCTGAGCCGGTGTCGCTGGTAGCAGTGAAATTCTCACCTCCGTCTAACACCCCCCCCCCCCCAGTAGGGGTCGCGCCAGCAAACGAGCGAGTGAGCAGCGGTAACGAGCAGGAAGATCGTTACCGCCCTTACACAGCTCCCCCAACAAAAATCTACTGGAAGGTAAATTAAAACATAAGATTAGTACATATAGCATAACCATCTTACAACAAATGCTTAAATACACATTGCAAAATAAAGAAAGGTCACATAAAAAAAATGGGTGGTAACTTGATGTCCAAAAGGTAAGGCCGTATCAAGGAACTGCACTTGGGATCCACTTCAGTCCAGGTTTAAGTTTGGGCCGATTTCCAGTAGTAGAGGATTCTTCTATCTCGTCAGGTGTTATCAGCAACTTGCAATTGAGATTATTAGAGTCTGGCGCCCTAAATTTACAGGAACTCTTTCAGGGCAGTGCCTCGACTAACTCCAGCTTAGGAACGTCGTCAAGGACACGAGCAATGTGGGTCCTGCAATTATATTTCCTTAACAAATTAGGAAGGGGGTGAGAACGGTCCAACAAAATCTATGGCTACCCGAGAAGATAGTTCTGCAATGACGGGTAAGGGTTCAAGAGGAACAGGACGGACTCTACAGTACCCTTGGCGGACATACGTGAGCACTGACCACAACTCCTACAAAAAGCTCTAATATCCGCCCCCATACCTGGCCAGTAAAATTGATCAGCAACATTCCTATAAGTTTTCCTACGAGAACAGTGTCTTGCTAGTGGGCTATTGTGAGCTACAGAGAGAATGTTACTACGACAAACAGCAGGGACAACATGTAAAAACCGACCTACTTTGGCTGGTCGCTTGGATGACACACACGACCTGTGTAACACACCATTAATAGAAACAAACTTATAAACCGACCCATCTCTAACCTGATCCTCCTCCCCGGAAGTCACCTTCTCCCTTACCCGCTTAAGAGTGGCACACGAGTCTTGAAGCTTGGCGAACTCCTTGGGCGTCAAAGTCAGTGGCAACAAATTCGGCAGAACCAGGGGATGCGGTCGTTTCACCTTCGCCGACCGTGTCTCCACAGCTTGGACCTTGGCTGGAGGCGTGGCGGCGTGTGAGGGTGGCGAGGCAACGTCGGCAGGTGGCGAGTCGTCGTCGTCAGCAGGTGGTGAGGAGACTGGTGCTGATGGCGAGGAGACTAGTGCTGGTGGTGAGGAGACTGGTGCTGGTGGTGAGGAGACTGGTGCTGGTGGTGAGGAGAGTTTTAAAGGTTCCGGGCAATTAGGGTCACGAACACCGGGAACATTACCTATGAGAATACTAGCAAATTTAATGGGAGTTCTTACCACATTAGACCAACCAGTGAAATAGGGGCAATGGTGGTAGCACCTAACAACAGGGAACTGGTCAACACGACCTAAATAAACGGCGACACTAACCTTCGAGCAGCTAGAGATGTCAGCGTCAGGCAGGGCTTCCTCAGAGACAATAATGCACGAGCAGCCGGTGTCCCTGATGAAAGTAGATGCCCTAGACCCATTTATTGTTCCGCCGACACAATAACGGGGGCAGCTCCTGTCTTCCAAACAGAATCCGACCTTGTGGCTGGGCTGATGAGTGTCAGTAGATTTGAAGGCGAGGGGATTCCTGGGACAGCAAGAACGAATATGCCCCTCTTCTGTGCAGCTGTGACACCGCACGGCTTGTGAACTCCTCCTCTGTACCCCTGGGGATGGTTCCTCAGAGGACGGAGGCTTCGCAATCTTCACTACAGGAGGGGAAGACTTAGGGTAGGCGTTGCGAGCGGACGCCCAGTTGTCAGCAAGATGTACAGCTTCTCCAAGCGTCGCTGGCCGGTGTTCCTTGATGAAAATTCTCAAGTCTGGAGGTAGAGAAGACAAACACTGATCTATTATCATGAAGTTAGAGAGAGACTCAAAGGTTTCCTCAACCTCTGACGCCTCTAGCCATTGTTGAAACAACCAACCCAGGTGAATCGAAAACTGCTGGTACGTTTCTCCTGCTTCAATCTTCGTTCTGCGGAAATCAACACGATAACCGTCAGAAGTCTTGTTAAATCCTCGCAAGAGAGCTTGCTTCAACGAGAAGTAATCTCTGGTGATGTGGGCAGACAGGGACGTGTAAATCTCTACCGGCTTACCACTCAGTAGGCTACCCAACCTTACAGCATAGCAATCTGGGTCCACACCAAGCAGCTCGGCTACCCGTTCAAACCAAACAAGGTAGGAGGCGATGTCTTCTCCTTCACGCTACACAGACAAGCTGGGTTTTACCACATTGTTTTGTATATGGCCAGAGGATTCTGGTCTACTCGAAGCATTAATCCTAGCTAGTTCTAGGTTCTTTTCTGCCTGCAACTTAGCTAATTCGAGCACTCTTTCACTATTACGTTCCTCCCTCTGTCTCTCCCTCTCTCTCTCGATGCTATATTCTTCTCTCTCTTTCTGACGTTCCTCTCTCTCTCTCTCTTTCTGATGTTCCTCTCTCTCTTTCTGCCGTCCCTCTCTCTCGGCATTCTGTCGGGTGACCACATACTGACCAACCTCAGTACCTGTCAGACCCAGGGCCACCGCTTGACCTTTCAATTCCTCAAAACTAGACATAATGATCCGAAAGGCCAAGAGCAAAAAGAAAAATAAACAAATTACCCCGCAAATAGCCAAAGGTAACTTACCTAGTGGCTCAATCAAACCAATAAATGATTTGATCCGACTGGAGGAAACCTTGTTTCGCACCCAGCCCAGTTGAGTCACCTCAGGGAAAAGAAACCGCACCAGGTGAAACAACAACAAATTGTTATGACAGCATCCACAGTGCACCCCAACCAACACTAATTAACTTCCCCAAGTACAAGGGAGAGCAACAAAATTAGCACAACAGAAGGAAGGGATAAGCACTGAACAACACTTACTTCCGGGCCACAGACAGTAAGTGGCGGGCTCACGGCGACTTACAACAAACACCGAAACACATGTTAGCCCTCAGAACCCAATGTCAGAGACAATCCTGGCAAGGTTGCCACTTGTAAAGGCCTGGGACTTAGGGATAGAAATCCCTTGCCAGCCTAATCAGGATCTTATAAAGGGAAAGTCAAGGACCATGGGTTTCGAGGAATAACAAACAACCGTTCGAGATTGAGATCTCTTTACTATAAAAATATAACACACAACTCTGACACCACTCAACAAACATCAAATAACAATTATGGGAGTCAAATAATTAATACAGTCAACAGTTAATGGAGTCAAACAATTAATGGAATCAAACAATTAATTGAATCAAACAATTAATGGAAGTCAACAACTGATGGAATCAAACAATTAATGGAAGCAAACAATTAATGGAATCAAACAATTAAATGGACTCAAACAAACAAGTGAATCAAACAATGAACAGATAATTCCTACAGCAGCGGCCATGGGGAAGGTCCATTCAGCTCCTCACTCGAGCAACAGCGGCCGATGTCTTGATACAGCCGACGAAACACCGACGGTGGAGATGAGCTGGCGGTCGTGGTAGCTGCGGTAGTGTTTTGGGGTAGGTGTCCAGAGATTGAAAGTCGATAGGTGAAGGTCTGGGGACACAGCCCACGAGTCCAGAGCCTTTGATGAGAACACCACCAGAATTTGGGAGAGCAGCAGGGAGGTGTGTCTGATTTGAAGTCTGGCGCCTGAGGAACGGTGAACTGCAGGTCGATAAAATGAACTCTAGTCAGGTTAGAGAAGTGGCGACCTTACGAACCCAAGTTCGTTCAGACTTATTGCGCTCACGAATTGTCTATGTAAAGTCATGAAGAGAAAGATTAAACTTAGGCTAATGTTCTAATGTTACTAAACGATCAACAATGAGGCTTCTACCATAGTAAGAGTACACAAGATCATCTAGTAAGGCGGGGATCAGATATTCAAAAGGCTTTTAATGCTATATAAATTTAGTTCGTGTTTCCTAGAAATATAAAAAGTCTATGACCTAACTTGGCGAACTGGGAGTCGCATGAAACTTTACGCATTAGGTTTAAGGGGGCATCTACCACACTTTGTCAAAAAAATTCTTAACGACAGGAAATTTGCTGTCAAACTTTCGAAAAATAACGTAAAGTCGGACATAATTGTCCACAATAATGGGGTACCCCAGGGCAGCGTTCTTGGTCCTATTTTATTTTTAATTATAATAAATTACTTTCTATTACCAGCCCCCGTGCCACGAGGAATTAGGATTTCCCTCTATGCCGATGATTGTGTTTGTAGTGTTCCAGCCACAATGCACAGCAGTCAGCTGGGGGATGCAAGAAGCTTTTGCTGCCTCTCAGCAATAGGCGACGAGGTGGGGTTTTAGATTCTCAATGGCTAAAACATCAGGAGCTGTTTTCACTAGAAAAATACCCCTTTTCTGGCCGCCACTTCATTTATATAATACTCCTGTTGTTTTTCAAAATTCGGTAGAAGTTTTCTGCCTAACTTCTGATAAAAGTCTCACTTGGAGAGAGCATATTAATAACGTAATAAATAAAACCTCCAATTCAACTAACATTCTGAAATACCTATCGGGTAAATCATGGGGAGCCGATTGGAAGTTGTATGCATCTGCAAGCAATACCTTACTCTCGAAGCTGACAGTCATTCAGAACAAATGCCTACATATCAGTATTGGAGCCCTCAAGTGCACGAGGATCTCGAGACTAGAGATGGAGGCGAACATCCCATTACAACAGAGGAGGGAATACAAAACGTTATCTTATGGGTACAAGGTGGCAAGGAAACGTGAGACCTCACACCCCACATGGAATACCATAGCCCTCGGGGGCTATGAATTTCTGGCAGAGATAGATTCCTTTGCCGCCCGCCTCTACCACTTAACAAAGCAAACTGGGGTCTCGTTAAATAAAACAGATAAACTCATACTCAGCAATTTTCCACCTTGGGAAGTCAGGAGACCATTTGTCTCCACTGAGTGGCTCCCAAGGAAGAAGCAGACCTCCCAGGTGGAGATACAAATTAAATTCATTGAACTCTTCCTGGTGTCTCGGGACCACTCCCGTCTATATACAGACGGGTCCAAGACTGATTCCTAACGTCTGTGCAGGCAATTGGTCAGAAAACTATCAATCAAGATATCCTTTGCCAGACCAGACAACAAAGTATACAGCGAAGTTAATCGCCATTGACAAGACCATTGACCATGCAAACAACTCCAATAGCGATAAATTTGTTATATTCTCGATTTCCATGTCAGCTATTGAAGCAATTAAAAGAGGCCAAACAGATAAGAATGAAATACAGGGAAACATTATCAATAAACTACATTCAACTGACAAAAGCATTCGTCTGGTGTGGGTGCCCGGACATTGTAACATAGCAGGTAATGAAAGGGCAGACTGATTTGCCAAATCTGCGGTAGAACTTAGGTGTACCGAAAGCGTACCCTGGGAGCTACTACGGTGTCTCTCTCTAAGTAAACTTAAAGTTAAAATGAGATGGACAAATGGACTGCATTGAACATCACAGAATCAAACATAATAATGAAGACTGGTCCACGGCATAAAATAGGAATAACAGAGGAGAAGAGGTTGTACTTTATTATTATTATTATTATTATTATTATTATTATTATTATTATTATTATTATTATTATTATTATTATTATTATTTGTATTATTATTATTATTATTATTACATTTTCGCCACTCAGGCCCCGATGTGGGTCAGTGACGTGTGCTCAGGTGGGCTAATACCCTAAAAAAATTAAGGGTTAGAAAAAAGTGTCATAATTGATTAATGATGTTTTCAATCACTCGATTTAAATCGTGTCAGTCCTATCTTATCTCACTGGAACAACAATAAACAAAAGTTAGATGTACTATTGACAAATTTCTCAAGGAAATTCTCTGTAATAGCTATGCAACAAGCTTGTAAACTATCATCAACAGTAATTTACCTATTATACAATAGTTACCGCAATATATAGATAATAAATATTAGATTTTGTTTTATTTTTTCGGGCTGGCATTATAGCATTCTGGTATGCAGAGCTAGCTGGTGCTGTGAGTATTGTTATTAGAGACCATCACAATCCTTTTGCTTATCTCTCTGAGGAGGAGTTCATCAAGAGGTATAGGCTGTCCAAGGAATGCATCCATGAACTTCTTGAACGAGTTAAACCACACATGCCAAGAGTTCAAGAAGGACGAGGCAAGAAATTCTGGTGTTACTACAGTGTGTGGTCTACAAGGTAATTGGGTTAAGTTAGCTTAGGTTAGATTAGGTCAGGTTAGATTAGGTAGGTTTGGCCAGGTTAGGTTAGGTTAGGTATAGTTAGGTTAGGTTCGGTAAAGTTTGATTAGGTTAGGTTAGACGAAATACATCTTTGTAGACCGAAACGCTAAATCTTGATTTTGGTCTTTGTTTGCAAGTGTATTGGGTATTTATTCAATGTTATGCAGTGATGGCAAAAAAGAGTGGGGGGGGGGAGGTACATAACCACTGTGCAGTACTCAGCACCCATGAAAATCCCTAAAACCACCTCCCATGTACAATAACATCACTTGGCCATAATTACATTGGAATAATATCTTCATTAACCAGAATTCGCCAGTACGTACTCAGAATTGAAATTAGCCGAGTTCTTCTGGAAAATTTTTCAACATTCCGGGACTGTGAACGAGTTTTCAAGGTTGAAAATCCGGTTCATTTTTTTTTTAATTCCGAAAAAATCCCTTAAACAATTTGATTTTAGGCCTTCGAGCAAATTCCGAGGTTAAATATCAGGCACATTTTCTGGAAATTTTTATGAAAACTTCCTGAAACTCTTCGAGTTTTTTCCCGGGTCTCCGAGGATGAAAGAATATTTAAACTCGGAAACTTTTACATGTAACCGGAAAAATTCTAGGGATGTGGGATTTTTCATGGTTTGAGAGTCTTGTTATCTGAAAGTCTGTCATCCCAGGATGAGCTCTGCACCAATTATTCCGGTTAACGGGGATATCACCTGTATGTTCACTATATAGAGGGTGATTCTCTGAAGAACTTAAAAAGTAACACGCTAATATATATCATCATAGGAGCCCTGTTGTTTACCATAACCAGGATAAGCAATGCTAGACAAAACAGTAAGTAAAAAAAATTATATCCTACAGGGTGCAGTATTCCACACAACTGCAACTCCTAACTGCATTGAAATACTTTAGAAGTGGCAGCTTCCAAATTGGTATGGCTAACTACTTAAAGATTTGTGTCTCATCATTTGCAAGTTTGTCAGAAGCTTTGCAGCTATTTTGACCTTTACGGCAAGAGATTACATCCAGTTTCCAGAATCAGGCAACATACAAAACCTTGTAGATGAATTTCACACCATTGCAGGGATGGCTGGTGTATCTGGCTGCATTGATGGGTCTCATATCCCTATTAGAAGACCTGGAGGGAACACAGCTGAACTACATCGATGTAGAAAGGGGTGTAATTGATACATGGTTTTGATTTGTGTATTGTAGTTGTTTGAAAGTAGAACAAGTGTAAGGGCAAATGGAAGCATTATTGGTTTCGTAAAAAAAAATAGATAATAGATTTTATAATCTAGGTTATTTTCCAATATTTTTGGGGGGCTTTAAAGACACATTTTATTTCCTCCAAACATTATCACAGTACAACTTGAAACAGCATTTCAATTCAAACAAAATTAAAGAGGGATTACACTGGCATGACTAAAGAAAAATATATCACAGTACAGTACAGTGCAGTACAGTACAGTACAGTATATGTAAAATTATATCATTCAAACAGTTTAGTATCTTGCTTGAAATTATAAATGTATACATCTTTAAAGGCTTCAAAGTACAGTGCTATACTGAAATAGTTTGCAAGTGTCAGAGAAATCCATTAACAATTTTAGTTCCTCTAAATAAGAACAAGCAGTAAAACCAAATTTATCCCATTACGTGTACAGTGTACAGTGCTGTATATACATTAATAGTAATCATACTTAGTTTGAAATTGCAAACACAGTTATAGCAATTATCATTCTTGAAAGATTTTAGAAGTACTGTACTGTACTGTACTGTAGCTTCCACAAGAAGTAAAAGAACAAAAAATCATAACAAATGTTTGAACATAAAAAAAATATGATTTCACATCTCCATTAAGTGCAAAAAAAACCCAGTAAACATAGATAAAACAATATTTAAAATAAAATTATCCAATAAGTATGAGTGCACAATACACAGTATTACAGTACTGTATATTGTATCTGACATTATATCACAAATTAAGTTTAAAGAATCTATTTGTTTTCTCAAGAAAAGAACAAAAAAGTCATAACAAATGTTAGAACATGAAAAAATATTTCATATTCCCCATTAAGTGCAAAAAAAACAGTAAACAGAAGAGATAGAAAAAATAACAGTTGATACATTATAAATTACAGCACTCATGGCAAAGTCGTCATAATTTATATAAATTGCCCACAGCCAGAGGTGGGATTATGGCTGCACTCTTGACATATGCCACCAGTCAACAACTCTAACGCTTGCTCAAAATACATTGCGCACAGATTGGGCTGATAATATATTGTACATACTAGTGAAGGCCTTTAAAGCCTCTAATATAGCACCATTCAGTTCTTGTGTACTATCCTTAATAATGGCATTGAAGCATTCATTCCTCTTGTTCACCTGCTTCCTTTTCTTCCCCGTGTGACTGGATGTTGATGCTGCTGTTGCTGTTGGTGGCACGGGTGATCCTGATGTTGGATCAGTTGATCCAAGTGTTCTTGTTGGTGCAGATGCTGGAATAATTGGTAGTGGTGTCTGCCTTCTCCCAAAGAAGAGGAACTTTATCTCCACAACTCATGTTTCTGCTTCAATTTTGCGCGCAGATCGACCTGGTCTGTTTACATTTATTTGGATAAGGGGTACCGACCCTCTCGACTTGCGGCGTTCGTGTTACTAAATAGTAACCCGATATTCGGTATTGATATTCGAGTTTGACGAATCCATTTGACGGGTAACGAAATAGTAGCCCGACATTTGGGATTGCTCTTTAGACTGGCTGCCCTGAGTGTTTAAAAAAAATGGCCGAATGACAAAGTCACCGACGCGCTGCTAAGATACATTAGAGAGACCCGATTCATCGACAAAATGTGATTAGACAGTTGTGTTCACATTCTATTGAAATGTCGTGTATGTATCTATAACAATATATATACAATATATAAGGGCATGTGTGTTAACTTGTGTACGCGTATGTGACTGTGCAGATATACTGTATATATACCAGGGTTGAGTTTATATGTGTACCTGGATTCAAATGTGCATATATATCATTAATCATTGCCCGTCTGTCTGTTTGTATGCCTCTATTTGTCTAAGTTTCTCATTGTCTGTCTGTCTGTCTCTATCGATTTATCTGTCTTTCTATTTCACTTTCCCGTTGTCCGTCTGCTTATCTCTCTTAATCCATCTATCTTTCTCACTCATTCACATAACCATCCAGCGGGTCAGGTGTGGGCGAGTTTTATTTAGGTGTTGTGAGACGCGGAGAGTCGTGCCGTGCAGCGTCTGGCTAGTGTGGTGGTAGAGAGGAGGAGGGAGGAGAGGGAGAGTACTTCAGATGGTTGAATTATTGGATCACCTGAAGATTAGACACTTTAGTTTATTTCACCTGATGGTTATATATCCGAACGGTAATGTTCTCTCTACATATCATCCATTATGACCCTCACTATATTTTTCTATCTTCACGTATATGTTTCTGTTCAGTTCTATTTTCTATACTATAACAAATTACAAAAGTTGGTATATTTTTCAGTCAATAAATTTATCTCCCGGGCAGACAAATTTCATCCCCAGTGCCAGCGTAGTAATACAAAAATGCAAAGCGTCCAGTTCCCATTAGGAGAACAATGGTCGGTGTGGTCACGTCTCCAGGGATGTTCCGTTCAACCCAAGATGACTTACTTCCTGGTCATTGTCATCGTTTAATCACTCCCTGTGTTATGATTTTGTGATATTAATATGACGAGTGTGTTAATATATATATATATATATATATATATATATATATATGTAACCGGTCGGAATTTGCTGGACTTTAATTTCTCACTTGACTTGGGGTTTATTAAAATTTAATAGATGGTAAAGGCAGTGGAAGCGCCCCTTTGAGAAAAATCCCGAACCAGCACAAGAACACTTAAATCTACTACACAAAATGAACTGTCCGTGACCCGTGGAAGGATAGCGTCTGTGACTGGGATGAATGAGACACACTGTAAAATTTAGACACTTATATTCCCTCCAACACTACAAACACAATCAAATAATGGTACACCAATATGCGCACCTCTTAACTTAAACTTTAAACACTACTCTGGGGAATAAAAGTTATACATGACATAGAAATTATTAGAAACACAGGCAACAATAAATTTAAAGTATTAAGAAATGTTAATTGCACATATGAACAGGCCTTAAGGGCTTTCACAAAATAATATCAGTCACTTAGGAAATGGTACTAAAAAATAAGAAATTAAATACTCCACAATGAATAGGCCTTAAGGGTCTTCAACAAAATAATATCAGTCACTGAGGAATGGTAATAAAAGATAAGAAATTAAATACTCTACAATGAATAGGCCCTAAGGGCTTTCAGCAAAATAATATCACTCAACAAAATTATAGCACCCCAACAGGTGTACACTTCCTAACCTAACCTAACCACTGCTCTGGGGAACAAGGTTATACCTGAGATCAGAATTATGAAGAATTAGAGGCATTAAAAGAATCAAATCACAGTATCACTCTGGTTCCACTTAATGGCACAAACATTCAAAAAAACACTACTATCAAAATTATTTAAGAAATATTAAACTACACACGTCAAGATAATATCAGTCTGAGGAATGGTGTTAACTACACCCGTGATAAGGAAGATAAAATGTTCCTCTAGGTATCTCCTAGAGTCCTAGACTCACGGTCTCAGTGTGTGACCATTAATATACTCAGATAGCCTCAGTGTACTCCCAGTGCGTCCATGGGCAGGAAGAGAGTGAGCCAATCAGACCTTGTGCAGTTGAGAGAAACTTTAGCTTCCCGTTAGCAAGAGGGTTTCACTAGCTGCTCGGGACATGTGGGGTTGTGCACCGGAGTGGTAAGAACTGATCACCCACTGCTGATGCTGGTCCCGTGTCGTGTTAGTTGTCGGGAGCACTCGTTCACTCAAGAGATCCTTTGCTACCCCGCTAAACAGTGACAGGCCTACACTGATCGGTCCAATGGCGACAATCGCCACCCTCAATCATCAACGGCAGTCAATCTCTCGCAGTCAACTCCGGTCAACTCCAGTCAAGTGGGTTCTGACGGAAACCCTGAAATGAACTCACTGTTAGCTCTAGTTTACTTTATCACTGCCCTATCTAACCCTGTCTGAGATCGAATGAGACTTACTTGTTATACTGCAATAGCGCAGCACAGGTGACTAGGCCACGTGACTATTTCTGATGGACGCGCGGAACGTCTTGTCTGTGTGAATGCTCTCCGGAACTGGCCTAGCCAGCATCGCGTCTCCCCAAGGCGCTAGCTTGGGCCTACGTGATATATTTTCCGCCTAACTAATAACTCCTTGGGACACCCGTAACATTATTCAGACTGCTAAACGATCTATAATAATTTCAAATTCAATAATAGTCCCTTAACTTCATGAATCGCATCATTATTAATTCGGTAAATCACATTTAATATCATATAGGCCTAGTTCCGCAATCTCTCGCTACGAGCAGGCAGCGCTCCCTCCCCTCAGATGACCTTGAACGCTCAGTATCACTCATGGCGGGGCATTTGAAATTACTCTGAAATTTCTGGATATCACAATCGACCCCCCTAAAAAAAGACAGCACTGTCCTCATGTGCTGAGAAAACATGCATACGACCCCCCTAAAATTTTGTTCTAAGGACTGCACCTCACCCCTTTTGCTAAATGCAGCATTCCCGTCTTCTCTTCTCTCCTTTTCTCTCCCGCTAACACTCGACCCCCCTAAAAAAAGACAGCACTGCCCTCATGTGCTGAGAGAACAACTTAGAACCCACCTTCAACTCTGTACTATTCCACTCGCAGCTAGCAACTCCATTTCTTCCTAGCCCAACTCAATCCAACCAGAACATCACGCTCCCCTTTTGCCTGGCCCTTAACTAGAGAACCAATGTCAAAATTAATACCAGCCCAAAACAAACATGCTCTCCTTTGGCCTGGCCCTTGAACTAAGAGGAACCAGTGTCAAAAAAAATACACAGTCCAAAACAAGCATGCTCTCCTTTTGCCTGGCCCTTGAGCTAAGAGGAACCAGTGTCAAAACAATACTCAGTCCAAAACAAACATGCTCTCCTTTTGCCTGGCCCTTGAGCTAAGAGGAACCAGTGTCAAAACAATACTCAGTCCAAAACAAACATGCTCTCCTTTTCTCCGAGTAACCCCGCACCGTCAACCACAACAAACCCATTCCCATGGCGAGCATGAGTAGAGTTGAGGTCACACTCTCTACCGTTTCCATCCACTCCATGATTACGCTCATTATCCCAACCACAGAACTATCAGTCACGAAATAAAAATAACTACGCTCTGCTACCATTTGTAACCGGTCGGAATTTGCTGGACTTTAATTTCTCACTTGACTTGGGGTTTATTAAAATTTAATAGATGGTAAAGGCAGTGGAAGCGCCCCTTTGAGAAAAATCCCGAACCAGCACAAGAACACTTAAATCTACTACACAAAATGAACTGTCCGTGACCCGTGGAAGGATAGCGTCTGTGACTGGGATGAATGAGACACACTGTAAAATTTAGACACTTATATTCCCTCCAACACTACAAACACAATCAAATAATGGTACACCAATATGCGCACCTCTTAACTTAAACTTTAACCACTACTCTGGGGAATAAAAGTCATACATGACATAGAAATTATTAGAAACACAGGCAACAATAAATTTAAAGTATTAAGAAATGTTAATTGCACATATGAACAGGCCTTAAGGGCTTTCACAAAATAATATCAGTCACTTAGGAAATGGTACTAAAAAATAAGAAATTAAATACTCCACAATGAATAGGCCTTAAGGGTCTTCAACAAAATAATATCAGTCACTGAGGAATGGTAATAAAAGATAAGAAATTAAATACTCTACAATGAATAGGCCTTAAGGGCTTTCAGCAAAATAATATCACTCAACAAAATTATAGCACCCCAACAGGTGTACACTTCCTAACCTAACCTAACCACTGCTCTGGGGAACAAGGTTATACCTGAGATCAGAATTATGAAGAATTAGAGGCATTAAAAGAATCAAATCACAGTATCACTCTGGTTCCACTTAATGGCACAAACATTAAAAAAACACTACTATCAAAATTATTTAAGAAATATTAAACTACACACGTCAAGATAATATCAGTCTGAGGAATGGTGTTAACTACACCCGTGATAAGGAAGATAAAATGTTCCTCTAGGTATCTCCTAGAGTCCTAGACTCACGGTCTCAGTGTGTGACCATTAATATACTCAGATAGCCTCAGTGTACTCCCAGTGCGTCCATGGGCAGGAAGAGAGTGAGCCAATCAGACCTTGCGCAGTTGAGAGAAACTTTAGCTTCCCGTTAGCAAGAGGGTTTCACTAGCTGCTCGGGACATGTGGGGTTGTGCACCGGAGTGGTAAGAACTGATCACCCACTGCTGATGCTGGTCCCGTGTCGTGTTAGTTGTCGGGAGCACTCGTTCACTCAAGAGATCCTTTGCTACCCCGCTAAACAGTGACAGGCCTACACTGATCGGTCCAATGGCGACAATCGCCACCCTCAATCATCAACGGCAGTCAATCTCTCGCAGTCAACTCCGGTCAACTCCAGTCAAGTGGGTTCTGACGGAAACCCTGAAATGAACTCACTGTTAGCTCTAGTTTACTTTATCACTGCCCTATCTAACCCTGTCTGAGATCGAATGAGACTTACTTGTTATACTGCAATAGCGCAGCACAGGTGACTAGGCCACGTGACTATTTCTGATGGACGCGCGGAACGTCTTGTCTGTGTGAATGCTCTCCGGAACTGGCCTAGCCAGCATCGCGTCTCCCCAAGGCGCTAGCTTGGGCCTACGTGATATATTTTCCGCCTAACTAATAACTCCTTGGGACACCCGTAACATTATTCAGACTGCTAAACGATCTATAATAATTTCAAATTCAATAATAGTCCCTTAACTTCATGAATCGCATCATTATTAATTCGGTAAATCACATTTAATATCATATAGGCCTAGTTCCGCAGTCTCTCGCTACGAGCAGGCAGCGCTCCCTCCCCTCAGATGACCTTGAACGCTCAGTATCACTCATGGCGGGGCATTTGAAATTACTCTGAAATTTCTGAATATTACATATATATATATATATATATATATATATATATATATATATATATATATATATATATATATATATATATATATATATATATATATATATATATATATATATATATATATATATATATATATAATTTTTTATTTATATATACGAACATGTTAAGGTGGTACGTACATGAGGTTGTTGCCTTGTTTATAATGTTATACTGATCATTCTCAACATAGTTTCGGTATCCAAATTTTAATAAATGTCCTCTACGTCTACGACAGTCCTTGATGCAGTCAGATACAAAGAGTCGCTTGTTTGTTCTTTCCATAAGAGAAAACGTATTTATATGTTTTCTTACAAATTTTTCTTCTGCATTGCTACCTTTCTATGGTTGTATAATCACCCTAAAAATAGACAAACTAATTTTTGGTTATTGTTTAGTCCTTCGTGTTTACAACAAGAGGGAATGGTGTATCGGAGTGCCCTTCTTGATGTTTCTTTTTTATGTTGTTTTCCCTAAGTCTTGGGCCCAATCTTCATAGGCATGACCTCGTATTTTGTGTTGTACCTTCCACAGCCAAGATGTGTGGTTAAAGCCTGCGCTCCCGCCTCAACCTCATAAATGAACTCACACGCAGCCATCATCCAACTCAGCATACTTCTCATCATCATCAAAACCCCTAAACCCCAACAGGTCCTATGGCAACGGACGAGTGGCGAAAGGGGACAGGCAGAGATGACTGCCGGGAGTCTCTAGTCATAACTCTGCACATGGGCGGCATAGATAAGATGGTCGTTTATGCACTGGGATCTAGGCAGGAGTGCAATCCGGTCCTGTCTGTGCGACTGAGCAGCCCTTTCGAGGAGCCACTCTGCTCACCCCACATGGAGAGGGGGCTAGAGAAAGACCCCTAAACATAGCCTGCCTTGACAGAGTGCTAACCTCCATCCCCAGAGAAGATAAGGTTGTGCTTTTTGGGTGACTTCAATACCAGAGTTGGAAGAGATGATGACATTTGGCAGGGAATTATAGGGAGAAACGGAGTAGGCAAGTGTAATCCCAACGGCCTACTCCTCCTCAGCAAGTGTGCTGCGAACAACATCACTATCACCAATACTTTATTTAGGCTGGCCGACAAGTTCAAGGGTTCTTGGCAACACCCACAATCCAAACACTGGCATCTTATTGACGACATCATTGTCAGAGAAAGAGTTGGCCGAGATGTCCTCATCACCCGAGCCATGCGTGGCTCATACCACTGTGACACTGATCATCGACTCAGCTCGTCAGAGCCAAACTTTCAACTCACGTCACCCCAAAACGGTAAGGGCAATATGCCTCCGGAAGAGATTTTTACACTAGGCGTCTAAAGGATCCAGCGGTAACACATGCTTTCAGAGAGCAGCTTGAACATGGGCAGATAAACAAACAGACAATAATAAACTCAAATTCCAGTGCCGATTGAGGTATTCTCGACACTGTCATGACAAAAACCTGCAGCGAGATCCTTGTCTAGGTCAAAGGAATACACCAGGACTGGTTTGATGAAAATTACCCGGAAATGAACGTACTCTTCGATGATAAACGTGCTACATTAGCTGACTGGCAGAACAACCCTCAGTCTCGGATCAAAGGTGATACCTTCGACAAGAAGCAAGGGGCGGCTCAGTGCGAACTTTGCAATCTAAGGAAAGAATGGTTGAAAAATTAAGCATGTGAAGCGCAAAAACTTATAAATCAACACAAGATGCGCCAATATTTCAATTCTACTAAAACATTTTATGTGCCAATCACCCGTGGTGCAGCCCCCCCTCTGCTCATCTGATGGTAACTAGCAAATTAAAGATGAAGAAGGCATTCTCCAGCACTGGAAAGAGTACTACCATTCGCTGCTCAACCAAAACATCGATGTGGATGTCCTGGCTACCAAGCAGGTTCCTCAGCACCTACCTCAGCTATCCCCCATCCTTGGATGAGGTAGTTACTGTCATCAAACAGATAAAAATAGCAAAGCAGCGGGGCCTGATGGAATTGCAGCCGATGTGTATAAAGCAGGACCTCTGCTTACCAGCCTTCTCCACTCTCTCCTGGAGAATAAATGGGAAAAGGAGGAAATTCCCAAGCTCTTAAAGACGCCTTCATCGTCAATATTTATAAGAATAAGGGAGACTGGTCAGACTGTGCCAACTACCGCGGGATTTCGCTGTTGTCCTTATCTGGCAAGATTATCGTCCAAGTCCTCTTAAATAGTCTTCTTCCTGAGGTGAAAAACTTCCTCCTAGAATCTCTGTGTGACTTTACTGTACACCACCATGTGGTACCACTGACATAATATTTATTGCCCACCAGATACAGGAAAAGCGCGGATCACAGCATCGTGACCTGTTAATGTACAGTGTACATGGCCTTCATCGACCTTACCAAGGCCTTCGACTTTGTTAACAGGGAAGCCCTCTGGCGCACTCTCAGCCATTTTGACTGCCCACCAAAATTCATAGCCATTGTGAAGCAATTCCACGATGACATGAACGACAGTGTCTTGCACAATGGCACCCAGTCTAAGTTCTTCCCCATCCAAACGAGGGCGCCAACTCACTTTTCCATTTTCTTGGCTGCCCTCCTTTTCCGTGCCAGTGCCAATTTAGCTCGCGGGGTAGACATCTAGCACCGGATGAAGGGTCCTTTCAACAGAAGACGACTCCAGCAAGGAAGAAAGGTATCGGTAGCTTTCATTACTGAACTTCAGTATGCAGACGACCTCACCCTCATCGCTCACACTGAACGCGACTACAGGAGATCCTAAACACCTATGCAGATGCGTATGCACACTTCGGCCTCAAGAGAATGCACGTAAGATTCAGATTCTCTTTCATCCTGCCCCTGGTTCACCTACACCTCCACCATCCATCCATAACTTTCAGTATCTCGGCTCCCACCTGTACACCATCGCTGATTGATGAAGAGATACAACATCGGATCAGATGTGCATCTCAAGTCTTTGGCAGACTCCGTACCCGTGACTTCAGCTGTATTAAGCTGAAATTATCTTCTATATGGCAGGAAGACATGGGTCACATACAGGAGGCACCTCAAGGCACTTGAAAACTGTCACCAACTTAGTCTACCTTCCATCCTCCGAGTTCGCTGGGAAGACAAGAGAACAAATGTCAATATTCTTCCTGACACCAACTGTAGGAGCATCGAGGCTACCATTTTCCATGAACAACCACGTTGGACTGGCCATGTTACCCGCATGGACGACAGTAGACTGCCAAAGCAGCTACTTTGCAGTCGCCTAACGAATAGTAAACGTAACGCCGGCGGGCTATTGAAAGGGTATAAGGATAGTCTTAAGACAAACCTGAAAAGATAACAAATCGATCCCCTCACCTGGGAGATGATTACTCCACACCGTAACGCTTGTAGGAGCACCACAGGAAAAGGTGTCAATAGTTTCGAGTTAGCCCGACTTCAAATCGAGGCAGACAAGCGCCAACATCGGAAAGACGCTGCCACCGCCCCTCCCACAGTAGATGAAGCCCTCCACTTGTGCAACGACTGTGGACGTCGCTGCGGGTCCCGTATCGGTCTCTTTAGTCACCTCAAAACGCACTAACTTCGGTGACATCCCAAATAACTCATATCATTGTATCATAGCTGGATGATCGTCATACTCGATTTGGAGTGCCAGCAAAGTGGTAGTAGTAGTAGTAGTAGTAGTAGTAGTAGTGTGTGTGTGTGCGTGTGTTGCCTTCAGTAATATTGATGGATCTGTGACTGACAAATTTATGTCGTAATTTGTGCCATGTCACAGGTAGTATGAGAGATGAAGTGGTTGTGCTGCCATCTGTGAGGCGGGCACGATACTAGTGACATTAATCTTAAGGTAAATTACAATCTTCCTGCTTTAGGAGTTTAGGAAAACTTATTAAGCAGATTACACTTATAACTTGCCTCAAGACTTTAACGAAGCTCAGGAACAAAGTTGAGAAAATTTAATATTTTTCTCCCTTTAAATTGCAAAAACAAAATAAATAAGAACATATAAAAAGTCTTTTGATTATTTATATTATTGAAAAGACATATACACAAGATCCCATTGAAGAAACATTGAAAAAAATTTCAGAATGTTGTATCCAAGAAAGGTATCTTATATTTTAACACCTGCACTAAATATATAATGATGCTAAACATTAAGACTTGTCAATACTCCCTATATACTCTGTTAAAAGGTAGGTTCAAAGAAACAGCGTTTGTTAACATAATTGTCTTCGTATTTTATGGCTCGTCGCTTTGGAATTGCAAATACAATTAATGACACTCGAGAAACTATTGGTTCATATTCCCTATTGATGATTCCTGAAATTATTCGACATTTCTTAATAATATGCAATAATTGTTCAGCACATTCGAAAATCTTAATTATATTCCATTTTTTGGTAGAAATATCGATAATAGTGGAAGAGACGGTTAGACGTAGAAATAAAATATGAAAATCGTTCTCATAGTAAGTAATAAAATTATATAATAATTTGTTCCACTACTTTTAAGTATTTTATTTGTTTCGTTTTTCTTTATCTTCGATTATAAATCACGTGTACTGGGCAGGCCATGAAAGAAGATGGAAATTCCGGGTAAAACGAGGCGAAAAACTGATCGTATGACAATAAATTCATATCTCTACGTGCTTTGTAGATTAAGAAATAATTTTGTTTCGCCGTAAATAATCTGTCGCCAAATCTCCTGTGGTGCAGATTGTCCACGTCAGTTCCGGTCTTTGTAAACATTTAGAAAAAATGACGAAGCCTCACATCGGGGTTTTATTGCCTATATTGGCTTGGTTTTCTTTTGTTTTCAATTTGATTTGCATCACTTTCCTAGTTTATTTGCTTATTTCCTACACAAACATTTAATTTTTTTGCGCATATGGTTTTTAACATATTCTATGTATAAAGGATGAGATTTAAATAGTTGGATTCGAATCCCATATTATGGTTTAGATACAATTCCAATTTCTTTCGAGTAGCATTGGAATCTAAGTGAACTGTATGTTCGTATACTTATTGTTACGGCATCGTGATCGGTATTGTATTGCTTATCTCTTCTTGTGGAGGATGAAGAGGTCATCTGTCAACATGGACTAGTTGGGAGAACGTGCAAGTATGCAAAACGCGGCAGAGAACTAACAGTAAAAGAGTAAGTAATATGTGTCTCAGTGTAACGACCCCGATCGTACTCTTACGTCCAAAAAAGATGTAAAATTATACAATGCAGCTTTAAGAACAGTGCTTTCATTGGTACCTGATATCTAAATAAGTTGTTTTGCTTAATATGCCGGGGGGTCCGGGGGGCGGAATCCCCGGATTAGGAAGTTAATGTATAGTTAGGTAGGTTTGGTTGGGTTAGGTTGGTGGGGTCAGGTTTCAGATATCTAGAAATTTTGGTGCAATTCCATAGGTAATTTCTACAGCTAACCATCTTATCCACCATTACCTAATATTTTGTATTTCCAGATGCTATTATATAATCCTTATTAATATTTCATAAACTCAAATATAATCGATAACTCCTAGTAATTAAAATTCCTGAACAAGCAAAAACTTATATTATTATTCGATAATTCTAAATGATATTGCATAATTCCTAATATTTCATAGTTCCTAATAGTAATCCATAATTCCAAATATTCCATAATTCATAATAGTAATCCATAATTCCGAAAATAATATTTGTATTCCTTGATAATTTTTCTCCTAATATTATTCGTTAATTCTTAATAAAGTGTGTGGGGTAAATTGCCTCAAAAAGAGTTCCGAAACCCGTCCATCACACGCAGGGAAAATATAGGATGTTCCTCAGTGTAAATTTGTCATAAAGGACATTTAATCCCCTGCAGTCTGCGACTTTATTAGGTGAATCTCAGGAATATTTTATATGAAACCAAACATTACAATCCGACTTTCTGGCTACCATCAGAAGTTCACCTGGTTTTCATGTAATAACATATGAGTTTACACTAATACTATGATCGGTAATGAACCAACACAAAGGTTATTTAGGCAGTGAGGGACAAGCCGTGACCGGGTAATAAATCTACGACGTATCTTGAGAGAGGCAAGGCAACATTTTCCCTCAGAACGTCACCTGGTTGGTTCCCCGGGAGGCAGGTGTTGACACCTCGACTCACCAGCAGAAACTTTTATAGTTGTGGAGGTTCAGGACACGTGAGTTTTGTTGAAAATTCAATTTCTGACCTGGAACCTCAATAGCCCTGAGGCTGGTTTCTTACTTATCTAATGGATGAAAAAGATGTTTAAATCTTGAATAATATTCTACATGAGTTATGTGCTAATGTCTTAAGAATCTTACAGGGAGAGAATCTGCCAGGGGACGCTTAACTGCGATAGATATTGTATGTCATTCATGGGACCATAAAATCATGATGCAATGAGAGAGGTGATAATTTTTGATATTTTTTTTCCATCTTCAATATTGACCGCTGAGAAAGTAGCCTAGGATGATGACTCAGCTAGGTTGTGCAAAGGAAACTAGTAGAGAGAATAATAACATTAACGATAAAATGGATGCAAGGAGACAAAGTTTTAGCAATAAAAGAAATAAAATCGAAGAAAGAGTGGACCATTAAGGCAATACTGAGGTCATGTGAATAGCTGGGACGGAACGAGGCAATGAAGATAAAACTTTCAGGATGAACAGTGGGTGGCAGAGTTAGTGTGGGAGAGATGCTGTTGACACACACAGAAAAAAGAAAAAATAAGAAAATACGAGACCCGAACATTGTATTTTTGCCTTTAGAAGGGAATATTATTTTTTTGGTCCTCTCATGCCAAGTGAACTAATCTACGGAAAATAACAAACTAATTATCATCTATGAAAGAAATATTGGAAAAGTTTAGATAAAATTAATGACGCAAATAATCTCTGGGTTTGCTTTAGAGATGTCTTCTGCAGGATCAAAGATGGGTTCCAGACTTAACACTGAATTTTTTGGATTGTGTGTATAACGCGTTTGTCGTTGTAAGTCTGTCAAGAGCATGTCACCACTGCGTAAAAGGTGGACTAAAAATTAAGTACATAAAAAAGCTAAAGAATTCGGATTATAATGTTCTCACCCTTCAAAATTAAATGATTGTTTCTCAAGATATAACTTGTTGAATGATTGTGAAGAACCATCGTAATAAACCTCCATCAGTAGTATAAATACAGTGAGAGTATTACAGCAGGATAAATTACTGGAAGATGAATAACTGAAAATCGTAAAAAACATCAAATTCGAATGGTGGAAGAGGAGTTTTTTCTGAAACGTTTCGTCACAAAGGCTTGTCCACACCGACTAACAAGAGACAAGATGCAGGTGTTTTTTATACCGAATCTATAACTGTCGCCTGATCATGATCATTTATCTTGTTGCTATTATGTGTTAACCCGCCACCATGAACCACACATCTGTCTATACGGATAATTCCTTATTAATGAGGTAAACTGGTGTGATGTTTTCAAAGAAACCAACAGCAGGACACAACTGTACTGATCCAGACTGTGAAGGAATCACAGTGAATGAAGAGATAATCTATATAACTATTATGGTGTATGAAGTATTTTGTTTACATTCATGTTATTGAGATGGTAAAGTACAGCTGAAGACTACATGTTTGTTAATGGCAGTTTTTTATTTCACTTAAGAGATACTTTTGATAACCAATAATTCTACCTACATGATAAATTACTTATTCATTACCAGACTGAAACTTTGCATCTCATATACTTGGAAACATAATGCAGACTGAGTTGAGACAAATAGGGTGGAGACACCAATAGCTTGTGAGAGGCAGAAAAGATATGCAAAAGGATGGTGAGGCAAGAGTAGATATGCCGAGACACGCACAAAATCCCCTGACATAACACTTCATCATCATTACAGCACGGCCAAGGAGCGTGGCCTGAATCATAAGTCCCTTAAAGACGGGTGCAGCATACGCAGTGAACTGAAAATATAATATCTTTCCCGCCACCAAGGTGAGAAACGGAAAACAAAAAACAATATTTATGTGTTTTTTTCTCTTGGGATTTACTGACATTTACTTTGGAGTTGAATTTATAGTAATTAAAATCCTTACAGAGAACTTGTTTTAATCATGTTAATAGACAGTACCATCTCCTCAGAGTCGCTGATCTGCCCCCAGACACCCGCAGTCCATCCTGCTGTGGATGTGAGGCTTTCGAGGACAACGTCGCCATTACTGCTTCCTTGTTTACCGAAGGCTTGATGCTCAATTAAACAAAGAGGAATTACTTAAATAACATTAAGAGTAAATCCAGGAGGTATTATACAACTTATTTACCTTATTTACCTTAATTATATCTTTAAGGGCATTGTGGTGGAGGTAATGTACAACTAGTGTTTATACAGGGGCCATTTATAATATGAAATATAGACATGATGTGCTCATGGGAGGTCGTTTATGACACTGTTCTAATCTAGTTCAAAGCAAATGTAATTTTGATAGAGACTGGAGCTTGGCTTTGTTAGTAGAGAAGTAATTTTTAATGCAGGAACCACTTTATGTTATCTAGCCAACTGCACTGGCTAACCATTACCCCGTAACACGATCCGCAAATCGATTAACGTTCAGGTTCCCAATTACTGCTGGGTAGACAGAGGAAAATGGCGTAAAGAAACTTGCCCATAGTTTCTCCCTTCCGGGGATCGAACCAGGGCTCACTCGCTTGCTGACCATTACACCATCAACACACACAAATACACAAAACGATTAAAATCACAGACGCTATCACAAATGCTCATACTTAAGAAAGCATATTCAATTAACCCGATTTTAAATTATGTTTAGTACTAGCGGAATCGCCGCCCTCCGGGCGGCTCTTTCGCTAGGCCACGGTAGGACGCCACCCTCCGGGAGGCTCCACATTGTCTCACTGTAGTGCATTAAGGTAGACCACATTTTTGGTTTTGCCATTAGCAGCAAGTATGTACAGATTTTTGCCAGTTCCCACTCTGGAGCATCCAACATAGAACTGTCCATGAGAGAAGCAAGGAAACACCAGGTTTAGGCCAACCATCTTTAGGGACTGTCCCTGGCTTTTGTAGATGGTCATGGCAAAGCTCACTTTAACCGGGAACTGAAGTCGCTTGAACTCAAATGGCAGGTCAGTGGTGACGAGAGGTATCCTTGGTATAAAAACGCCCTCTCCTTTAGCTTTTCCTGTCAGTATTGTAGCTCCCAGTACATGTGGCATCATGTTCTTCACCACCAGTCTTGTGCCATTGCAGAGGATTGGTGGTTCAAGATTTCTTAAGAGCATTATAGGAGTTCCAATCTTGAGAGAGAGGAGGTGAGGAGACATTCCAGCGGGTTCCAAAGAATTAAGGAATTCTGCAGGGTATTGGACTGCTTGGTCCTGGTCGATTACTGTATCAACAGATTTGAATGAGGTCTCACTGCCTGGAAGCTGTCTCAGTAGAGTCATGTTGATTTCAGCCACTGTTTCATTCTTTGGTGCCAGAATTGCGCGTTCACGCAGCCACTTGTGATCCTTGTAGTGGTGGATAATGTTTGGGTAGACCATGTTAGTGAGCTCAGTTGAGGACTTTACAACATTTGCACATCCTTGAGGAATGATTATTTGTCCTTCTGAATCAACAGGGAAAGTTCCATTCCCAATCTGTAGTAGAAGGTTTGCAAACCGACCAGCATCCTGATCTCCTTGTAGATGTACTCTCATGTTTGTGGATAGGGTGAGTGTCTGAACACCTCTCCAAAGGTATGATGCCTTGAGGCACGCATTCAGTTCATCAGCTGGAGTGCTTTGAGGAATGACAGGTAGGGTCTGGCGAAAGTCTCCAGCAATGACCATTGTAATGCCACCCATGAGCTGGTCATTTTCTCGTATGTCTTGCAAGTTCCTGTCCAATGCTTCAAACGCTAACTTGTGAGACATAGTGCATTCATCCCAGACTATGAGGCTGCATTTTTCTAAGAGTTTTGCCCTTATCGATCCTTTTTTGATGTTGCACACTGGATTCTCATTGTGAGCGAGGTTGAGAGGCAGCTTAAAAATTGAGTGAGCAGTACGTCCTCCTTCTACTAGTGTTGCAGCAATGCCTGAGGTTGCCACAGCAAGAGCAATTTTCCCCTGATGACGTACATTGGCCAACAGAAGGTTGATCAAGAATGTTTTTCCTGTCCCGCCAGGTGCATCAAGAAAGATCATACCTCCCTGCTCCGCTTGTATCACTTGCAAGATCTGTTCATAAGCATTTGCTTGATGAGGCACCAGGTGAGGCTCATTTTCTTCAAGAAAATTCACCAGAACTTCAACTGAGTAGTCTGTCACTCTGAGAAACTCCCTATTTGCAACTACTGGTTCTTCTCGGTTTGGGGAAGGCACTCCAAAATCAGTCAGGTTTTTTCCGCATAGCTCCATCACTTTGTCTTCCAGCAAGATGAGAGCCCTGTTGAACATGTCATCCATGAACTCAATCTCTTGACCAGGATGTTCTCTTCTTGCTTGATGAAGCAGATCCACTGAAAGACTTTCTTGGTTGTTTTTCCAGAGCTGGCTTGGGTTGGAAAGTCCACATGTAGCAATCATGATGGCAAACAGGTTCCTCATTTTCATTGGCGATTGAGTAGCTGCTGCCTCCTCTAATGTGTCATTCCAGTGACCATCATCTTCCAGTAGGCCAAGGAGATTGCACGCTTCCTGATAGGTTCTGCAAACTTGTCCATTGACTGTCTGAGTGCTGCATATGATGTTGGGCTACGGATGTGGTGCAAAAGTAGTCTCAAACAATATCATTCAAAGTTGTTGGGGTAAACCGTGTAGACACGTCCCAAAGCATTGCCTGACTTTATCCTTGGGTATCCTTCAACATCGGATCCTTGAGCTCTTCTCTGGAACTTTTTCATTGAAGCCTGCCATATGTAGAACTTGGGTACGTCAACATACAGGAGTATTTGAGCAAACTCATCTTCCTGTGAAAGCTTGAAGAATACAATGAGAGTCGTATCAGCAGGATTTGCCATTTGATTTTGGAGGGACTCTTCTGTGAAGTACACTCTTTGTCCATTTTCCAGGTGAACAGCTAGATGAACTACTGTTGGACATCGTTCGTGTATGGGAAAATTAAAAAGTCTCCATAGGGCTTCATTGCTGCATATATAACGGCCTTGCTGAAACTGTGTCACCTCATCATGATTTCCATCCTTTTCTAATGCAAAGATCGCTTGGTCAGAGCCTTTGTTGACGTATTTGTACACAGACTTGATGGACTTGACTGAATTGCAGAACTCCACATTGATGTGCGCATTGAATGCTTTACTCAAAAGAGGATTGTAGGGGACCACCCATTTGTTGTCTACTGTTATTATTTTATTGTCTAATCATCACTACATATAACAACATCCATCATCACTACATATAACATCATCCATCATCACTACATATAACACCATCCATCATCACTACATATAACACCATTCATTATCACTACATATAACACCATCCATCATCACTACATATAACACCATTCATCAGCACTACATATAACATCATCCATCATCACTACATATAACACCATCCATCATCACTACATATAACACCATCCATCATCACTACATATAACACCATCCATCATCACTACATATAACACCATCCATCATCACTACATATAACATCATCCTTCATCACTACATATAACACCATTCATCATCACTACAGATCGGTAAAGTAGTTTCCGAGATTCTCGTGCGGACACACACACAAACACACAGACATACTTCTTTGTTTTATTTATATAGATTAACAAAATTACCCGGGTACAGATTCGTTTTATTCAATAACAGGAAATTGTATACTTAAATACGTTTTGTTTTGTACTTTTTTTCTGCTATAAACAAATATGACCTTTATTTCCGTGGGAGATGAATATTTATGGATATGATTACTTACACTATCAACGACAATGGTTTTCCTAAATTGGACAAGGGAAGATGAGGGAAAATGTGGGGTTAAAAAAAAACGATAAAAACCTTACCTAATCTTTCTTAACCTATACAAGTCCTAATACTGTAGCAAGGTTACTTTATGAACTGTGTCGATTTTTTCGTGTTTTAGAAGTTTCAAAATGTAATGATGTTTTTGTTTTCGATGTTCAGGTATGGAGGGAACTATACAGAATACTGTAATCGAAGGGATACAGATAGAATATTTTTTCTATGCATGCGTAAATTTCCAAAGATATTGGAACTGTGCTCTGATTGGTCAAAGCAGATCATGTGGCACTGACGCGAAAGAAAATATAATAAAAATTCCGCGAAAAAGTGTTTACTTAACTTAAAATCATTCAATATTGATGTAACTTGGTCCTCTCCACATCAAGGCCACATCATTTCCACAACAGGTTTAAATGTGCACGAAATCTGGTTCACTGAAACACTTTTTTTTTGTGCGTCCGTCACATAAATAAGTAAAGGTTTTCTGTAAATTGAATATTAATATAGGTTAAAAGGATTAGGTAGGGTTTTCAAAGGTTTGTTTGGTGTAGGTAGTAGGTAGTAGGCAGCTACCAAACAGGGAGGTACTACCGCCTGGGAAGATATTGGAAGCATAATGTGTTGTCTAATGGTAGACCCTGCAGCCATATGGCATCACGAAAATTGTGACCAAGTCCCAGGTTGCTGATCTGACTTTCTGCCTCATTTACACACAATTGCAGGGTCTCAATTGTTTCTCTTACTATTGACAAAACAACATACATACCTGTATATTGTTTCTCACTGTTGATCTTTTTTTTCATTTTTGTATTTATGGTTCTTTATTATTATTATTATTATTATTATTATTATTATTATTATTATTATTATTATTATTATTATTATTATTATTATTATTATTATTATTATTATTATTATTATTATTATTACTATTATTAATATATTTATTATTATTATTATTATTATTATTATTATTGTTATTATTATTATTATTATTATTATTATTATTATTATTATTATTATTGTTATTATTACTATTATTAATATATTTATTATTATTATTATTATTATTATTATTATTATTATTATTATTATTATTATTATTATTATTAATATATTATTATTATTATTATTATTATTATTATTATTATTATTATTATTATTATTATTATTATTATTATTATTATTATTATTATTATATTATTATTATTATCATTATTTTTTATAATTTTAGTTTTTTTATTAAAATTTTTTATTTAATTATTATACTATTATTTATTATTATTATTATTATTACATTTTCGCCTTCCCCCCCCAGGCCCCGATGTGGGTCAGTGACCTGAGCCCGGGTTGGGTAATAACCGAAAAAAAAAATTAAAACCCTACATAACTTTCCTAAATTCTACTGTAACCTATTATGACAACTGTAACACTGGGGACGACAATAATATATCCCAAAGTGGTCAGGGCTTTGAAGAAGAAAGAATATGAAGTGATTAAAAAGAGAAAACAAACAGAAATCCTCCAGGCCCTCACCTAATGTTCTTATCTTATTGGTAGCAAATGTACAGACATCTGACCGTAATTCTGTAATAGACGCACAAAGACTGCATCTATAACCTAGTTTCATCCACAACCAGACAAAGCTCGTGAGAATAGAAATATAATATTTAAGTAAAATATTTGATGACAAAGATTATTGCCGTAAGTTAAAAGTGAATTATGTGTCCGCAAAATCTCCCCAATACACAATTGGCATGTTAAAAGTTATTTTACGATCTCAAAATTTGGTGCGTTCATAATAATATTGGAATCTGGGCGCAAAATATGGAGGAGGGGAGAGGCTGCCCAGAATCTATTGCAAAAACAAATAATGTTTTATTTAGTAATATAAAGACATCTTAAAATCTTCTGCTATATGTATAATATATCTCAGAAATTATAAAAGCTACCAATAAAAGATATTTATTAATATAGTGAAAATTTTCAAATATATCTGAAGCTCTTACGATACTCTCAAGATTTATAGAGGTCCAAATCCGATGTCATCAAAGCTAATTTCGATTACAATTTGATACTATAATGTATGTAAAGTTGAAGGCTGATATTTTGGTTTTTTTTTATTACAGCTGTGATGAAATCATGTAAAGTAAGGTAGAGTTTATAGTCTTGTTGATGTGTATTAAGGCTGGTCAAATCGTGAGCTGCTCTGGCCAAACTCAACATTTTTCAAGTATTTCATACTCAAACTATGAAGATTTTTTTTTTTTAGATGATATACACATGTTAAATAGACAGTTTAACCCAAGAAAAGCTTTACTGACTATTTACTATGATCAAACATGTTTAGAATCACTTATGTCCTCCATTAATTTTTACCAGCAATATCTTGTTCTTTTTTTCTACTTGGAAGTTATTTAGGTTAAAACTCAAGAGATACAGTTTATGTTTAAATCCCACATGGAATAATGTGATTTATATTTTGATTCAATTATAGTTTACAGGGGTTAGGCCAGGTATTGAAGCATTAAGTTAGGTAGATGGCATATTAGATTATCATATTGAGCTTTTTTATACTATGAAGAGAGAATAAAAACTAAAAAGGCTATACTGTATATACTCTAGGCGCACAAATTTTCACTCATACATAGTATATATATATGAAACATCTAAAATTGTGGTAACAGCAATTACTGTAATTTATATAAGGGTGCTACTATAGCGTGCAGTTTACAATATATTTTGGTTAGGTTAGGTCAGGTTGGATTAGGTTAGGTTTGGTTAGGATAGGTTAGGTTTGGTTAGGATAGGTTAGGTTTGGTTAGGATAGGTTAGGTTAGACTAAAGATATCTTTGTAAACTTAATGCTATAGTATCACCAAAGTAGGCTTATTAAATGTGTTTCAGTTTACATCATTATTATTTGCACTGCTTATCTCTTTAGCACAATATGTTCCACGATACTCAACTTCTTGAAAATCTGGATCGTCATGAGGATAGACCAGCAAAAAGAATGGACGAGTTGACGGTTCTGGATAAACACAAGAAATACACTCCGCCACGTTCGTAGAGTGATACGGTATATATTATTTGTAGTAAAAGTTTAAAGTCCTGCTGTAATAGTCATCGCTGTAGTCGGAAGTAGTAGAAAGGTTGGCCTCTTCAGACCTCAATGGGCCACGTTGAGGTAAGTTTTAAGGGTGTTTTTTTTATGGTCTAAGTCATGGACATTTCGTAAGTGAAGAAATGTGCCGTGAAGAGCAGCTTCTAACATACTGTAGGTTGGATGGATATATGAGCGATAGGGGCTGGGTGTAAATGGGACTGCCCAATATGGGCCAATGGGCTCGCTGCAGTTTCCTCCATTCTTATGATCTTTTGAACATAAAAAAACTCCCATGTTCATTCCAGCTTAGCTGTCGTGTACTCTTACCTGGTTGACTTTCTCTTTTTTTGTCAGTGACTTTACAGAGTATATCAGTACTAGATGGAAATACGAATCAATTTAGAAGTAATGATATTGTCTGGACTTTGTTTTGAAAATGACTGATGAAAAGACAACATGACAACATAGTGCTGTTATTGTTTTCATGATTCACTAATGAACCGCTGGGATATATCGTCATTTATATTAATTAATGGGTAGAATTTTACTTTAACTACCATGAGTATTTAGATGTTTAGATTCGAGACAGGCTAAATTGGGTACATTTTAAGTTTTGGTCATCCCTGTACTTAGACATGCGGACTATATTATTTTCTCTGATGGTTTGTGATATGTTATGAACGATTTAGACCTTCATTTCTATCGGAACTCACAAGTTTTGAATTACTACCCCCCCCCCTTACCGTTGTATGTTAAGCTAACTTTATAACTCATCATACCCTAACCTAACCTAACCTAACATATTATCTGTATTTTTTTATGCGATCGAAAAATGTTTTGCGACAGCAATCCTGTAAAGAGAATGTGTCTTATTGTTTAAAGTACTTAATCCCATAGTCGGAATCTTAAGGTTCCCCAGAGGACCAAAACCAAAATAATACCAATATTGTTTGGAATGTTTATACTATGAAATTTGTTGTATGGGCAGCTAATATCCATTGAATTAGTTTATGTGCTTAGTAATATTTATATATTCAAAACAGTATTACTGTGTTGCACAGTAAAGCACAATTAATTATCTTATAATATTCATTAACATAGCCGATCAGCCGAGAAGGTTGAACAACTACATCCAGGGTTCATCAAGGCAGATGAAAGAAATTTACCAAGATTAGATGTCTTTATAATTGTAGAGTATTATCAAGAACTCCGCCATCCAGATATATATGACGCACGTTAAATTACATCTGTCATCTGATCATCTCAAGCCCATTCCCTGTATACTGTATATTGTTACGCCGCCTCTTAATTTACTTAAATATCCAGGTTCTAGGCATAACCAAACATAAAAAGTGAAGTAAATTAAAAGGGAATAAAAATAGATAAAGTAAACCTTTAAGAATTTAATTAATTAAATATTAATACAATAAAGAGCCTCGTAGGCTGTCAACAAATTGATTCACCATCGAAACTTTTAAGACAAATGATACTAAACATCGAAATATCAAAATAATAAAAATAAAGCATTGGATTACGTTAACACTGCATAAACATATAAAAACTAACACTCAAATTAACTAACGTTAAACAACACTGAATTACTTAAATGTAACTGAGCAAATACTGATGGACATAAATAGAGACATAAATAGGTACCCACATAGATATACCACATTGGTGGCGACAGGAACAACACAAATAAATTAAGTATAAGTAACAGGTGACGAGTGTCACTCAAAGGATGTGAACTGTATGACAAGAGGACTGAACTGCCCTCTGTCTACAGGTGGAGTACTATATATATGGTTTGTTCCAGCCAAGCGACCAGCCGGTGAAACATGGGTCGTTTAACGATGCAGATGATCGTTAGAGCAACAGAGAATGCTTGTTACAATACTAAATGAAGAAATAAGATGGGCTTGAACAAATAATGATATTTAAAACCTTAACAGCACAGGGTAAGGTGACTAGATAAT
>NW_024732867.1:2410774-2429098 GCF_018991925.1 Homarus americanus | reverse complement strand
AATGGTCGTAACTATAAATTTAAGGTGTACAAAAAGCCTACACAGGTAGACAGTTTCTTACATTTTTTTATCGAGTCACCATGAGTCTACCAAAAGGTCATTTTTTCTGCTATGTTTTTGAGATATTTGCGTATTTGTGACCCTGAATTCATTGATGAAGAACTGTAACACATTCAGTCCATTGCACAAAAACTTGGGTACCCTTCATTGTTTGTTGATCATTGTTCCTACATTTAAGAATATTTTTACTCTACCTTATCGCAATGAATTTGTCAAGTTAGTTCAGTCTCTTAGATAATTAAACATTAATGTTGTTTTTAAGTATGACTCAACTATTACTTATAAATTAATTCAGAATAGCCCAACCTTGAATGGAAATGGAAGTGTTTACTGTATTCCATGTAGCAATTGTAATTAAAATGATGTAGGTCAGACTGGGAAAGCATTGCAACTCAGAATTAAAAGCACAAGTACTAAATTAGAACAGCATCTGAAAGCAGTGCACTGTTCGTTCATTTAAAGAACAATAATCATCCCATAGATTGGGAAAACAGTTTAGAAGTGTATAAATCATCATGTGTCATAGAAAGACTTCTGATTGAAGCAAATTTGATTAGCGAATTGAATTCTATAAACCTTAGTGATGGTCAGTACAAAACTGATAATATGTTACACAAATTTATTTGTCAGTGGGCCAAGGTTAAAAATGATTTGAAAGCATTCGAGGTAGATGTAGGATAGATGATTAGTGGGTCTCATATTTTTTTACCAGACTTAACATGACTAGTTACGTCGCCCTTTCTTTTAAGCTCCTCTTATGTTTGCAGTGGTGTTGGTGTGTGAATTAGTGGATGTCATGTTTTTGACGTGACCTCATGTTTTGTAAGGTCACCCTGCGTATATAAGCCTCTCTCAGTCCTGGTAATTCAGTTGCCTCTGAAGTTGTCTTGAATAAAGACAAAAGCTAAGGTGCTTCATTGTTTCCCTTTTTCCTGTGTGATTATATATATATATATATATATATATATATATATATATATATATATATATATATATATATATATATATATATATATATAAATAAATATATATATATATATATAAATATATATATATATATATATATATGTAATATTCAGAAATTTCAGAGTAATTTCAAATGCCCCGCCATGAGTGATACTGAGCGTTCAAGGTCATCTGAGGGGAGGGAGCGCTGCCTGCTCGTAGCGAGAGATTGCGGAACTAGGCCTATATGATATTAAATGTGATTTACTGAATTAATAATGATGCGATTCATGAAGTTAAGGGACTATTATTGAATTTGAAATTATTATAGATCGTTTAGCAGTCTGAATAATGTTACGGGTGTCCCAAGGAGTTATTAGTTAGGCGGTAAATATATCACGTAGGCCCAAGCTAACGCCGTGGGGAGACGCGACGCTGGCTAGGCCCAGTCCCGGAGAGCATTCACACAGACAAGACGTTCCGCGCGTCCATCAGAAATAGTCACGTGGCCTAGTCAGGGTTAGATAGGGCAGTGATAAAGTAAACTAGAGCTAACAGTGAGTTCATTTCAGGGTTTCCGTCAGAACCCACTTGATTGGAGTTGACTGGAGTTGACCGGAGTTGACCGGAGTTGATTGCGAGAGATTGACTGCCGTTTGAGACTGCCGTTGATGATTGAGGGTGGCGATTGTCGCCATTGGACCGATCAGTGTAGGCCTGTCACTGTTTAGCGGGGTAGCAAAGGATCTCTTGAGTGAACGAGTGCTCCTGACAACTAAAACGACACGGGACCAGCATCAGCAGTGGGTGATCAGTTCTTACCACTCCGGTGCACAACCCCACATGTCCCGAGCAGCTAGTGAAACCCTCTTGCTAACGGGAAGCTAAAGTTTCTCTCAACTGTACAAGGTCTGATTGGCTCACTCCCTTCCGCTTTATGGACGCACTGGGAGTACACTGAGGCTATCTGAGTAAACTAATGGTCACACACTGAGACCGTGAGTCTAGGTCCCTAGGAGATACCTAGAGGAACATTTTCCCTCCCTTATTACGGGTGTAGTTAACACCATTCCTCAGACTGATATTATCTTGACGTGTGTAGTTTAATAGTTTCTAAATAATTTTGATAATATTGTTTTGAATGTTTGTGCCATTAAGTGGAACCAGAGTGATACTGTGATTTGATTCTTTTAATGCCTCTAATTGTTCTTCATAATTCTGATCTCAGGTATAACTTTTATTCCCCAGAGTAGTGGTTAAGTTAGGTTAGGAAGTGTACATCTGTTGGGGTGCTATAATTTTGTTGAGTGCCCTTAAGGCCTATTCATTGTAGAGTATTTAATTTCTTAAATTTTATTACCATTTCCTCAGTGACTGATATTATTTTGTTGAAAGCCCTCAAGGCCTATTCATTGTAGAGTATTTAATTTCTTATATTTTATTACCATTCCTCAGTGACTGATATTATTTTGTTGAAAACCCTTAAGGCCTATTCATTGTGGAGTATTTAATTTCTTATTTTTTAGTACCATTTCCTAAGTGACTGATATTATTTTGTGAAAGCCCTTAAGGCCTGTTCATGTGTGCAATTAACATTTCTTAATACTTCAAATTTATTGTTGCCTGTGTTTCTAATAATTTCTATGTCATTTATAACTTTTATTCCCCAGAGTAGTGTTTTAAGTTAAGTTAAGAGGTGCGCATATTGGTGTACCATTATTTGATTGTGTTTGTAGTGTTGGAGGGAATATAAGTGTCTAAATTTTACAGTGTGTCTCATTCATCCCAGTCACAGACGCTATCCTTCCACGGGTCACGGACAATTCATTTTGTGTAGTAGATTTAAGTGTTCTTGTGCTGGTTCGGGATTTTTCTCAAAGGGGCGCTTCCACTGCCATTACCATCTATTAATTTTTAATAAACCCCACCGTTGTAGTGAAAAACATGGTGGAACTTACATACACCGTTAATGAACTATTGATGGAAGAAGAAGTTTTGGGGACTGAACAGTGAGACAATGTGGAGCCTCCCCGAGGGTGGCGTCCTACCGTGGCCTAGCGAATGAGCCACCCGTCTGTTTGTGGGTGCGTTTGTTTGTTTGTGTGTTAGCAGGAGAATCTCGGAACTACTTTACAGATCTGTAGTGATGATGGATGGTATTATATGTAGTGATGATGGGTGGTGTTATATGTAGTGATGATGGATGGTGTTATATGTAGTGATGATGGATGATGTTATATGTAGTGATGATGGATGATGTTATATGAAGTAATGATGGGTGTTGTTAAATGTAGTGATGATGGATGGTGTTATATCTAGTGATGATGGATGGTGTTATATGTAGTGATGATGGATAATTTTATATGTAGTGATGATGGATGTTGTTATTTGTAGTGATGATGGATGGTGTTACATGTAGTGATGACGGGTGATGTTATATGTAGTGATGATGGATGTTGTTATATGTAGTGATGATGGGTGGTGTTATATATAGTGATGATGGATGGTGTTATATGTAGTGATGATGGATGGTGTTATATGTAGTGATGATTAGACAATAAAATAATAACAGTTTAATGCTAAAAATATATACTTTGCTGTACCGTTGTAGTGGAACTTACATACACTGTTAATGAAATATTGATGGAAGAATAAATGTTGGGGAGTGAACAGTGAGACAATGTGGAGCTTCCCGGAGGGTGGCGTCTTACCATTGCCTAGGGAATGAATCGCCCAGACCAAACTTGGCATGGATAGTGTTACGAACCCCTCCACCAATTGTCCTGATCTACCTACCCAGCACCACGAGCAACGCCATCTAGGGACGAGACACGAGTATGACTCGTCTTAGTTACCACTCCGGGGTTTCCCTTCTCCATATCCTGGTTGTTGCGTCACTTCCTCCAAGTCTTCTTTGTGAGCTCCAATTCGAGGAGAGAGCACTACACTCTGGGAAGTGACCACAGGATCATCTATCCTCTAAACCTACGGCACAGTGACTACCTACCGTCTTCTACAATACTCAGCCTTACTCGTCAGCCATCTCAGCTCTGCACTTAAGTATTTGTAATCTTATATTGCCTCCCCCACGTCCACTTGCTTCAAATTATTGTATGTTGTATAAATATGTATATACTGTTAATGTTTAGGTTAATTATGGTTAAGGGTAAATTATAGATAGCTGAATATTTTGTTAAGGAATTTATGGTGCTTTATTATACACAACAAAAACTCGCATCCTTTGTCTACCCTTTTATAGTCCGATTGTCTTTGTTTTTTTTTGTTGCCTGTTGGGATCTGGGTAGACTTTTAACTATATTCTAAATCCCCAACTCGTAACAATAGCAAGTGTTTCCTTGCTTCTCTCATGGTCAGTTCTATGTTGGATGCTCCAGAGTAAGAACTGGCAAAAATCTGTACATACTTGCTGCTAATGGCAAAACCAAAAATGTGGTCTACCCTAAAGCACTACAGTGAGACAATGTGGCGCCTCCCGGAGGGTGGCGTCCTACCGTGTGTGTCCACACTAGGAGCTCGGAAACTACTTTACCTATCTGTAGTGATGTTGGATGGTATTATATGTCGTGATGATGGATGGTGTTATATGTAGTGATGATGGACGATGTTATATGTAGTGATGATGGATATTGTTATATGTAGTGATGGGTGGTGTTATATGTAGTGATGATGGATGTAGTTATATGTAGTCATGATGGATGGTGCTATATGTAGTGATGATGGATGATGTTACATGTAGTGATGATGGGTGGTGTTTTATGTAGTTTTGATTAGACAATAAAATTATAACAGTTTAATTTACTTTGCTGTACCGTTGTAGTGAAAAACATGGTGGCACTTACATACACCGTTAATGAACTATTGATGGAAGAAGAAGTTTTGGGGACTGAACAGTGAGACAATGTGGAGCCTCCCGGAGGGTGGCGTCCTAACGTTGCCGAGCGGATGAGCGATTCTGCTAGTATGTGTATATATATATATATATATATATATATATATATATATATATATATATATATATATATATATATATATATATATATACATAGATCAGATTCATGTTGGTGATATCACTGTTCACTGCCATGCTCGACAGAGGTTCGTACACAAATAAATGCTTCATATTCATCAGCAGTGTATATATAGGTCAGAGTCTTGTGGGTGATGTCACTGTTTGCTGCCATGCAAGACAGTGGTTCATATACATTGGACGTCATATTCTAATTGAAGACTAATCAGTGTGGACTAGCAAATTTGGGATAAACGTCGCTCATTTTTATAAGCTCCTTTTATGTTTGCGGTGGTGGTGGTGTGTGGATTAGTGGACCCCACGTTATTGACCTGACTTGTGTTTTGTAGGGTCACCCTGTGTATATAAGCCTCTCAGTCCCTGTAAAATCAGATGCCTCTGAAGGTGCTCTAGTGTTTTCTTTTCTTGTGCGGTTTTATCGAGATTTTTCTTGTCCCCGTTTCCATTTTGGATCTCCTTATATATATATATATATATATATGATAATCATATAAAGAAGAAACACGAATCCTTCGTGTTCTTCTTTCCTTGTGGTTATATATACCTAGATACGCGCATATATATATATATATATATATATATATATATATATATATATATATATATATATATATATATATATATATATATGGAGGTAGTAGGTAGTAGGCATCTACCAAACAGGGAGTTACTACCGCCTGGGAAGATATTGGAAGTATAATGTATTGTCTAGTGGTAGACCCTGCTGCCATATGGCATCACGAAAATTGTGACCAAGTCCCAGGTTGCTGATCTGGCTTTCTGTTACATTTACACACAATTGCAGGGTCTCAATTGTTTCTTTTACTTTGACAACACAACATACAGTACATATATTGTTTCTCACTCATGATTTTGTTTTTACATTTTTGTATTTCTCTATGGTTCTTTAAGGGTGAGTTAATTCTTACCAATATAATTATCATGTCCTGTACTGTATACTAATCATAATGCCAACTGTACATTAGCCTCTAGTGAGTAGATGCTCTGACTCTATAATGATAGACTCATTACACTTCGTGTCTGACTGTATGGTCACGAAAGTGTACACCACCATCCCCTCGAGTCGAGGACTCTATGGTGCTGAAATTTGGTGCAGATGTCACACTTCTCGATTATTAATTGATAATTTAATATAAGAATTACCATTTAAATAAATTATCAAGAAAATTACTCATGTGCATCTGAACGCTCCAAGTTTTGTGGTGTGTCTAAAATGCATACTGGCAACATATCCCGCAGAAACTTAAAAAAAATAATACAACGTTTGAAGATTCTTGCAAATATGAAAATAAATTAAACACAAATATTTTCACAAAAGTTTCCTTATTTTCTTCGGGACTATTTCACTTACGGGAACATCTGGTGGTTTCCTTCTTATCAAGTTGGAAATTTCGAAACAGTTTTCCAATTTCTGCTGAACAAATACAAACGTATATATAAATAATTCAACAAAGTTATCCCTAATTTGTGAAGGATCATTCTTTATGAATATCCGTCAGATGTCTTCCTTCTTCCTTAGTTCAGTCTTTGCTATTTATTGGCCAATTATTGCAAAATATAAAACGAGCAAAAAAAGTTGATCTAGAACTATCAACGTCTTCATCTTGATCCCAATATGGCCCACATTTGGTGATTGTGTGGACATACATACATACCCTGTACATACATACATACATACATACATACATACAGTACATACTCTTTTTGTTGACATCGTACCTGGGCGCCTCTCAAAGTCAAACGAAACACTAACAATAATTGAATTTATACTTTCTATTGCAAGTCAGGACACACACAGACACTAATGAATGATCCACTTCTACACGCACCTTAACTGGAATGTGAATCTCACAGCTATTAATAGTTGTTGACTCCTATTGGATTTACGCAAGAGTATGTGATTAGCCCTTTGGCTAAGGCGAATAAAATTGCCTGCCATAATCCAAAACACAATCCTTAAGTGTGATAATCGGCGGGAAGGAGTTAAACACGTTAGTTGTTTACTATTAAATGAACTGACTTATTGCATGCGTTTAAAGACTTTATTTGTTGAAGCAGAGAAATACATAAAATGACAACATGCTCGGTACTATATACCTATGTACTCTGCGTCTCCTCCTGCAAGAATAGAAATAACTCTTTGTTGTTAATGCTTCAAAATAAACGAACTTTGCCTACATTTTGTTAACTAGGGTTAGGTTAGGTTAGGTTAGGTTAGCCTATTTAGGTAAGTTCATCTGCATAATTGTTCCTCTACAAACATCACATATTTTCGAAAGAGACATCAAATTATATTAATATTATTGTTAGGTCTCAATTATTGCTAAAATACATGACATCTTCATTGATCTTTCTTATTTTGCTTCTTAAGCGTCTGAAGGAGACATGAAGTTTCCGGCAGCAATTGTAGAATGGAAGAAAGATTTGCATTCCTGTTCCTCAGACACTCCTTTGAGGCTTCTGATGCAATCGTAGGTGCTCTTTATACAGGCTGGTTGTGGCATTTACACAAAGGGACTCTGAACAGGTGATCAAAGAGACAGACAGACAGACAGATAGACAGATGAAGAGAGAGAGAGATAGATCTATTTATCTATTTCACTCATTCGGGAACTAGCGGTACTTCAGAGAACATTGTTTCACCCCATTTAAATTTCCCGTGACAGAACGCTGCTTTGAAATACACCAGAACTAGATTATCGCAACAGATTTCCACTCGTGTTAACAAATCCTCATCGTCTTGTGTTGGTGAAGTTGACCGTCTTTCTTGTTTCTGTTATCTTTGTTTTGAGCTTCAACTGAGCACCGTTGTTATCTGTATGAATTAGAGGTATTTCCTACTATGTCTTAGCCACTTGGGCCTGTTGTAGTGGCGGTATGAAAAGGGTTTATTTTTCTTATATATTCCTAAAATATCTAAATATAATTAAACTTTATAGAAACATTAAAAATATCCACAACCATCGTAATATTTAATAACGAATCATCTAATGAATAAACCATTATATTGTACAGTACAGTCAGCGAAGTGGGAACTGCGACAAAATATTCAGGTGGATGGAGACATCTGGAGCACCGTCCGTCTGTTTACTATGTATGGGCTTCCACACATCTCTATACACCAGAACATTTTGTCGCAGTTCCCACTTCGCTGACTGTTCTTCTATCATTAAACCATCAACGTATTCTGCCCATTCTAACATGCGCTAAAAAAAAAAAAAAAATTCTACAAAATCGAAAAAAAAATAATAACCAACATTTGTTTTGCTTGCAGTCACAGGGAAACATAATCTAGGCTTAGTATGACAACACTTACTAGTCATTTCAGTGGTAAACAACGAGTATAGTACATGGTAGGAGAATGGGCACTGCAGTATTTTCGACTATTTGGTAATTTTATGTTCATGTATTTGATGAGTAATCATTAGCATTAGTGAACCTAATTTGCTACTTTTCAGGCATACCCTATTTAATATATCATGTGTGTTGTATGTGATGTTGGAGGTGTTTCATGTGATCCTTAGTGTGTTGTATGTGATGTTGGAGGTGTTTCATGTGATCCCTAGTGTATGTATATTCTGTGTTATGTATGCTGTATTATATATTATGTATGTGTATGATGTATGTGCTCCATTTATGTATTATTTATTCAGCCTAGCTAGCAGCGTGTGGCAATGTAATTACCATGTCCCACATGCTTAATTAATGTGCCTGGCGACGTATGGAAGCTGCTAATGTATCACTTGCCATACGTCGTCTATAGAGCAGTTGACAAGCAGACAGGTCGGAGAGCACTACTCCCTCTGTGTACATATCTCTTATCCAGTAAATCGAACCTACAAAATCTATACAGGTGTTTGTGTTCGCTCCTGTATATTGAACTTATTACCTAGAACATGAACATGGCGCAGTGTGTACTTTTACTGGATAATTACGAGTGACAGTGCAAAGTTTGTGGAAAGCCGGCTTATGGACCCCTTGCCCTGTGTCAACCGCCGCCCGCCAACCCTCCTCGAAGAATTTAGCAACTTTGAGCAGTGTCAGTGACAGTGATTTTCTGTGAAGTGTTTAGTGCATTGTGTGTTTCGTGCCATTCATGTGTGACCTTGTTCTAAAGGATTCCCAAGGTACACGGCATGTTCTGGGCATTTGTAAGGAGTAGACTTCAGTACACCTCCCCTCGCGAAGCCTGGAGGGTAACTGCCGCTAGTCGTCTTCTCCACCCCCCTCACAGCGTCGTCTCCACACCCTTTCACAGCTCGAGGAGACTGCTCTCACTGCCCGGGACACACACACACACACACACACACGTACACACACACTAACCGCGGCGGCTCCCTTATATATATTTTATATATATAACCTACTTATCTGTGTATTTAATTAAATTTTTGTCTGAGATCTTGTTGATACGACGGGCTGACCGGTCAACACTGATTTAGACACAGTACACAGATGAAGTAGTTATGTCTCATGCCTGACGTAGCCGTGGACCCAGCGTCCGGATGAGTCAGTCGGATGATAGCTCCGCAGAGATGGATGACCAGGCTGACCACGACGCTCCAGCTCCCACAACATTGCGCAGCCCTTCACCTCGATATTCAGCATTGTCTCCAGAGATAATTGCTTTAATGAAGTTTATGAGAGATGAAAGGCGCGAGGATGAAGCTAACAGACGTGCGGCAGACGAACGCAGAAGGCAAGCAGAGGCAGAGAGAGACCACCAACGGAGATTGGAAGACAGTGCACGGTTTGAAGCTTTGATATCTCGCCTCACTGTTAACCAAGCCCCTGGCTCTAACACTGCCTCGGTACTGAATGGTTCAGATACCTCATCAATGCTCTCTTCACGCCCACCAGCCCCACCTAAAGCAGCTGCTCAAACACCGCCCATCTTGAAGCCTGATGTGAATTTCCAGACTTTTCGTGAATGGCGGCGACGGTGGACTGATTATTCTACAATGGTGGATCTCCAGAGTTTGTCACAGCCTAAACAACTCATCCAGCTGCGTATGTGCCTGTCCTTGGAAATTCAGCGTGTCTTAGAACATACGCTGCAGGTACCTCCGACCTCTTCGCTGTCTGTAGAGGAGGTACTGGACATTCTACAACGGCACATCAAAGGACAGCAGAATGAAGCTCTGCGCAGGAGGGAATTGTTTAGCTGCAGACAGATGGAGGGTGAGACTTTTGACGCCTTTTATGTACGTCTTAAGAGAGCCTCGGAAGAGGTAGATATATGTCTAGGCCACCACCAGCAGTGCGAGGAGACCCAGTTGAAGCAGGTGATCCTGATGGGTGTTAAGGACGAGGAACTTGTCCAACACCTCACCTCCCTCGACTCTTCCTCTTCTCTCAAGGATGTGATGACGATATGTCGCTCCTATGAGGCTGCCAGGTGTGCCACCTCTGCCATCCGAGCTCCCCCTACAGCTGTACGCGCTGTGTCCCGGTACAAGAAGGACAAGAAGTCTGCTCCTACGCCTTCGCCCACCACGTCCACGCCCGGTTCATTTTGTAACAACTGTGGTAAGCAGCACGGAACACAGGTGTGTCCAGCTGCTGAGTCTACATGCAACAGTTGTGACCGTAAGGGCCACTGGTCACTCACAGTACGGTGCCCAGCCAAACGCGTCCAGTGCAATGTGTGCGGTCGTCTGGGCCACTATGACAAGTGTTGCCCTTCCAACAAACCCAAGGGACAGCGTCGGCGGAAGCTTCAGCTCCCTTCCACCAGAGAGGGCCGCCCACAGTCTTCCAATCAGAAGCATGACGACCCTGGACAACGCTCGAGCCATATTAGGAATGTGTGCTCCCCCCCGCGTCCCAGGACCAAAGTCCCCCAGTACATCAGTGTCATTGTGACCTACCGCAGTGTGTCATCCCGTCTTCAGATGTTGCCCGACACCGGCGCTGATGCTACAGTCATCGGTCCCCAGCATTTGCAATGCTTGGGGCTCTCTCCAAGTGATCTAGGACCGCCCTCCAAGGATCTCCGCTTTATGGCAGATGGTTCACAGATGACCCCGGCCCTGGGTTCACTCCAAGCACAAGTCACCTTTGGCAACAGGTTGTGTCAGGCCTGGATTGACATGCATAATGGTGTCCCGACTCCTTTGCTGTCCTACAGACATTGCCAAGAGTTGGCCATCATCTCCCAGGACTTCCCAACACCGATTCTGGAGGTAAAATACGCCAACAGGGTGCACGAAGGGAGCAGCAACTACCCTGCTGCCGCCCTACCCCTACCTCTGGCCAGTGACACCTCTCCTTCGGTAGTTGTCCCTGCTGCTTCAAGTCTCCACGCCTTGGCTCGCCTCCACGACAGTCACTGTGGAGCCGAGGCCAACAAACGGTATGCAAGACAGACTGTGTTCCGGCCTGGCATCGACCCAGACATCTCCAATGCTGTCCAGGTGTGTAAGCCCCGCCACGTACTACAACCCAGCCAGCAGCAGGAACCCTTTATGAGTGACGACAACCCCACCGGCCCCTTTGAGTCTGTGTCGGCCGACTTTTTCTCTGTGTCAGGAAAGTCCTTCCTTGTTATCGTCGACCGTCTCTCTGGTTGGCCGGTTGTCATCAAGTGCGGTAATGACACGACGTCTGCCGCCACCATCAGCAAGTTCCGCCACTACTTCCGTGACGTGGGCGTTCCTGTGAGCCTGCGAACCGACGGAGGGCCTCAGTTCACAAGCCGGGACCTTGCTGTGTTCCTTGACCGATGGGGAGTCCGGCATGTGTTGTCATAGCCCCATTACCCGCAGTCCAACGGACACGCTGAGGCTGCTGTCAAATCCCTGAAGCACCTCATCCTTAAGGTGGCCCCTTCTGGGAACATTGACTGCGAGGCCTTCGACCGGGATCTTCTTGAACTCCGCAACACACCTAACTACACCGGACGCTCCCCTGCCCAGGTTTTGTATGGACGCCCCTTCGTTCTTGTGTCCCTGCTCACCCTCAATCCTTCTCCAAGGAGTGGCAGGCCAAGACAGAGGATTGTGATCGCCGAGCCGCCGAACGTGTTCAGGACGTCGTCGCCCGCTACAACGACCACGCCCGTTCTCTCCCCGGGTTGAGTGTCGGCACCCAAGTCCGTGTTCAGGACCCGACCTCCCTACGTTGGGACAAAGTAGGCGTAGTCATGGGTCTAGGTAGGTCACGGGACTACCAGGTGCGGTTACCCAGTGGTCGTGTGTGGTGGAGGAACCGCCGTTTTCTCCGCCCCGTAACAATGCCTTCTGCTGACCCCGCCACCAGTGTTGAGCCCCATACCCTTCCCAGTGATCTAGTCCCTCGACGCTCAGAACGGATCCAAAAGAAAAGGTCCGCTCAAGACTTTGCTATGAGCGTATAAGGGGGAGGGAGGTGTATGTATATTCTGTATTATGTATGCTGTATTATATATTATGTATGTGTATGATGTATGTGCTCCCTTTATGTATTATTTATTCAGCCTAGCTAGCAGCGTGTGGCAATGTAATTACCATGTCCCACATGCTTAATTAATGTGCCTGGCGACGTATGGAAGCTGCTAATGTATCACTTGCCATACGTCGTCTATAGAGCAGTTGACAAGCAGACAGGTCGGAGAGCACTACTCCCTCTGTGTACATATCTCTTATCCAGTAAATCGAACCTACAAAATCTATACAGGTGTTTGTGTTCGCTCCTGTATATTGAACTTATTACCTAGAACATGAACACCTAGTGTGTTGTATGTGATGTTGGAGGTGTTTCATGTGATCCCTAGTGTGTTGTATGTGATGTTGGAGGTGTTTCATGTGATCCTTAGTGTGTTGTAAGTGATGTTGGATGTGTTTCATGTGATCCTATTCATGTGACCTAATGTTTTGTGTATGATCACAACTAATATTACATAGGATATACACAAAATTTTCCACTCTCTGATTTTCTTTCTACAGTTAACTCTAAAGACCATATTTTTAATTTTATTATTAATTTTTCCATTAATCGGTTAACCATCTTTTTTTGTAACTCCTTTACACTATGTATAACGAGAGAAGTATTATCTACATACCGAATATTTGATATTACTTTATATAACAGCAATATGAATGATTATGGATCTGGTTAGTTAAGAAATGCGAAAATTTTAGTGAAAAAGTATTCGATAAAAAATAGAGACTCTAACAAGATCATTGTACACATCTTCAACTCCATCGGAAAAAAAGGACAATTGATCTCTAAACTCCACCGTGAAAGAATGACATTCACTCCAGACTCTTTTGACTGAAAAACGTGAATTAGATTTCCTAAATTTCCTGCATATCTCAAATTCCCGTCAATGTTTTTCCCTTCATTGATGCGCAACTGTAATTACTGTAGGTCCCAAGCAGCTTGTCTGGCCTCACATGGTCTCAGGAATCATTGTATTGGTGCCACTAGGACCCATGTACGGCACAATACATCGGAGCTAATTTCCGCCATGAGGGTTTTTCTCTGTGTATGTTCTGGTGATGGCTGGCTATAATCCCTTCTTGGTGTGTGTTTCACGTGGGTTAGAATGGCACCAGAGAGAGAGAGAGTCGCTGTGGTGGAGGTGGAAAGTACCAGAGGTTAAGTGTAAGGGTGATGCTGGCTGGCTCGACTTTAGGTACTTGTAGCTTTCAGGAGGAAGAAGTGAATTACCTTATTAAGATGTAACAAGAGGACAAACTTAGCAAACTTAATCAAAATGATGAGAATTATCAGGCCGTGAAAAGTAGCAAACAAATTAAACAATAAAACAAAGAAAAATCATTGAAGGAACAAAATATACTGATCATATTTCCTTTACAAATAACGTTACCGTAATATAAGTACTCAATTAAGGTAAACATGTCTCAGGTGTACTAGACGAGATCCACACAGTCGAGGTAGATTTGCTTAACCAAAAAAAACCTCGTTGGTCCTTGTCTTCAACTTAATTTTTTACTTTCGAGTATCTGGTTAGTGGCGATGACTGACGCTGGCACTCACTGGCACTATCACTCAAGGCACCCTGTGATGATACCTGTTGGTCATCATCTGTGTTTCATCAGCGACCAAATATAATCTACCATCACCTATTCAGAGTAATATAATCAGAATTGTTGGCTGATGGTCTTAAGTGATAATGGCTTCTCGTCTCTTAGAAAGGTAAGATAGCTTCCTCAACATTATCCTAAATTATGAAGTTTAGGATATGAGCGAAGCAGACCTCTCACAACATACTAATTCCAATTGAGTTACTCTAGACCCAATTTAAAGTTTTCAACACAACCCAGACGTAGTCATCAAAGGAATATAAATGTTTTTATCTCGATAGATTTTTGGTGTCTATTATTTGTCAAGAGACCTTGGTATACCAGACCCAGCCAATTCTGCTGAATATGTCCACTGCAAAAACACATATAGTTTGTTTGGATTATTATCCTTCACTCGTTCATGCATAATGATCACTTTTATGAACCTTCGTAATGCAATAAGCAGTTGCCAAAAATCGAAGTGGAGTTGTCTACTTAATTTCTTTGGTCGAATAGTGAAACGAACTTATCGTAGTCTCTCCGAACAAGTTAAGGTGACCATCAATTGCAATATTGTCACGGGTGTGCTAATTGAGCAAGGAGTTAGTTTTCCTTGAGGGAATGGAATGGGTTCGGACGCTGCAAAGGTTTTTTTCTGACATTCCATAGTCTATATACTAAACACCGAGTTCCTACGATAATGCAGACACTTAATGACCAGAACCAACGATACCAACGGACTGACTGCCTCCACGCCCTCCCTCTCTCACCACCGACTCATGATATACTGTATGCTAAAATCCCAGACAAGTTTTCAGGAGTCTTGTCACCAACAAGTATCAGTTATAATGCAACTATATCTTGCCAATGAACTCATACAGGTAAAGGCTGAAGCAAAGCACGCCGCCAATTGTGAAACAACATGTGATGCTGCGAAACTGACAGGTAATGCTGTCCTGTCTCAAGCGAAGTTCTGCCATGTGGCATAACAAATAAATGAAGTGCGTAGGTACCGCTAGAAGAAGTTCAGTCTCTCTCTCTCTCTCTCTCTCTCTCTCTCTCTCTCTCTCGCTCTAGGTCTTCAAGTATTTTTTGATAAAAGAAGTTGGATTATATGTAATACACGCAAACATGAAAAACCAAGTTGTATAAAAAGTTTGACTTGTCATCTCCTCCTAGTGAGTTTACCCACACTGTGTACAAGACATTTGTACAACATAAAAGTAAATCACAAAAGTACAGTATAAGGATGAGGATATTTAGTTTGTTTCTTACGTTGATTTGGTAGTAATCTACGTTGGTAGTTCTGCCTGGTGGACGTCTTCGAAAGCATTTTTTAGAGACAAAGTTTTCTTTTGCCACTTATTAACGAAATATCGCGATTTAATATAGTTGTGTTTCATCTTGTTATGTGTTTTATTTTGTTTTATTTAGTTAATTAATTGGGTTAGCAAAATAAGAAGAAAATCTCAAAGTTTCTTCACAGTTAACGAACACTTTGAGACATTGATGACAAAGTTTGGAAGTGCTGTTTCAGAGGTTCATGACCAGCGGTGATATGTGTTCGTTACAATGAGCTCATTCATATGGGATATAAGTCTATATAATTGGAAAAGTAAATGTTTCTTAAGTGCATACAATAACGTTTGTTGAAAAAAAAACAAGTAATTGCATGGGTTCCAGATTAGTGAATCAGTTATTTCATAAATTCAGAAAAAAATATATAAAATAGAAGCCTTTTTCCAGTAATGAAACACGTTTATTCAGTACAAAGAAGCTGCAACACCTGCTCTGAGAAGTTTTATGAATCAGTCATGACCCGCTATGGTCTGTTTTGTTGCCGCAGTTGTCGTCTTAACAGTGTCACAGTGAAGTGTTATAGTGTCGTCGTTGGTGAGGGAATATAACATCGGTGGTCAACACTGGTTCTGTTTGTTCAGGTTAATGTGTTAACTATGAGGATGTACTGTACAGTGAGGATGTAGTTGTTGAGGGCCGGAGCTGACTCAACCCATAACACAGCCAACTGCTAAAACTGTCTAACATTACCCTATTCCCCTTCACTAAAAACTCTTAATGTTCAATTCAGGAAAGAAAAAAAAATCGCAAGAACCTATTCAGCAGAATACATAATTTCGTTATATTTAAGTGAGAAATAAGCAAATTTGCTGCCAGTTGCTTACAAAATGGCTTCTCGGTCCACCTGATGGCAGTGAAAACATAAGAAAGGTATGTACTGTAGATGTTTCCTTACAATAAGTAAAACTATTTTAAATACAATTAATCATTATCTTATTTAGGAAAGATATATCAAGAAAGGGTAATTGTGGAGGAGACATGCTTACACCAGAAGCAATTGTTCGAGTTCGTTAATTTTTTGGCCAAAGGTATTTGTACCCGATAGTGTAAATAACGAAAAAAAGTTATTTGCACCCAAACCACGCCATCATGGTATCAAGTGCAGGTAGTGAAACTGTTATTGGTAAAATTGTTGTTTCGGTCATCCACCTATTTGAAATGAAGGTCAGAATCGTTCAAAACACATTCAAAACCACTGGAAAACATAATTTCAACCCAGCCCAGCCCAGCCTAACCTCACTGGATGATCAAAAAGACAATAATACCCTGTTTTCTGCACCTGAGGTGTGTCATAGCGAAATTCCAGAGCAAATTACTGTACCTATTTGCACCCGATATTACCAAATCATATCAAATGAAAGAAAGATGACAAAAGTGTGCGACTGGAGGAGATGGCGAAGATCAGAAGACGTTGTTCAATTTTGTTAATTTTTTCTACAGCTGTTCTTTTCATTATAGTAAGGATTTTAAGATAAGCGACATTTGCTAGAAGCTAATAGAACCTGATCTAACCAACCAAAGAAACCTACCTAACCTTACATAACTTCCTAACCAGGGGAAAAGTACTTTTGATATCTTGTGTCAATGGAAGCAATTTGTTGAAACGTCATGGTGTAATTTTACGTTTTTTGGGAACGTGAGAGTACACTCGAACCACGGGTTGCTTGTAGACAAACTAAGCAGACGACAACACGCGCTGACGAGGCAGGTTTTTCAGAGGAATAAATAAGGTAATTGATTTCTTCACGTACAAAGCACAGACATAATTTTAGTGCCATGTGATCAGTTTTTCACCGTGTTTTACCCCGAAATTTCCCCCATCCTTCATGCCTTGACCACTACAGGTGATTTATGTTCATAGAGAAAAAATACAAAATACCAAAAATACCTATAATTAAAATACAAAGCTGTCGCCTCTTTTAAAATACTTACTATAATAATAAGAACATCTGTAGAAAAATGAACGAAATCGAACAACTCCTTCTGGTGTTAGTCATCTCCTTCAGAATTACTGTGTAAGTTTTCGAATTAGGGTAAAAAAAACACCAATGAAGTTATTTGCGCCGACTTTCTGTATTATTCATCATTAATATAAATGCAATTTAGAAAATTAAAATCATCTCATACATTATCTACTTTATTATCGTATACTTTGATATCTGGTTCCTAACCAACCTAACTAAAGAAACCGTCCTAACCTTACCTATTGGTTTGTGTAAGAGATAGCGAAACTGTTATCTGCACCAGAGTTTTGTCAGTGCAAAATTCTTATAATATTCAATAATTGTGATGAAATATCTGGCTCAAATAATGGTTTAACGCTTTGCACCCGGGGATCATTTCGGTTTCATTGACGGCACTAAAAAAATTGAATGTTTTTCTAATAAGAACATAAGAACATAAGAATGGAGGAAACTGTAGCGGGCCTATTGGCCCATACTGGGCAGTCCCGTTTACACCCAACCCCTATTGCTCATATGAGCATCCAACCTATGTTTGAAGCAATTCAGCGTATTCGAGTTAAGGATGATATTTGGTAACTTGTTCCATTCATCCACTACTCTGTTTCCAAACCAGTGTTTACCTATTTCACGCCTAAATCTAAATTTGTCTAACTTAAAACCCATTGTTACGAGTTCGCTCCTGGTTGGATAGTTTGAGTACCTTTGTAATGTCCCCTTTGTTTAGCCCTGCCTTCCACTTATACACCTCTATCAGGTCGCCCCTCGCTCTACGTCTCTCAAGGGAGTGCAAATTAAGATGCTTCAACCTGTCTCTATACTCAAGGTTCCTAATGCCCGGGATTAGTCTTGTCATTCTCTTCTGAATTCTTTCCAAGGATTCTATATCCATTCTGTAATACGGTGACCAGAACTGAACTGC